>NW_005871513.1:382640-400041 GCF_000147115.1 Myotis lucifugus
GCAGGGAGAGAGAGAAACATTGATTGGTTGCCTCCTGCACACGCCTGGATCCGGGATCAAACCCACAGTTGGTTGAGGTCAATGCTCAACCAACTGAACCACACCAGTCAGGGCAGATTTACGTATTTTAAGAAGAGCCTGGCCCGGCTGGTGTGGCTCAGTGGTTGAGCGTTGACCTATGAACCAGGAGGTCGCGGTTCGATTCCCTGTCAGGGCACATGCCCGGGTTATGGGCTCCATCCTCTGTGGGGCCATGCAGGAGGCAGCCAATCAATGATTCTCTCTCATCATTAAAAAAAATTTTTTTTCGGGATAGTGGAAGAGAGAAAGACAGAGAGAAACATCCATGTAAAAGAAACACATCAATTGGTTGCCTCCTGCACTCACCCTGACCAGGGCCTGGGCCTGGGAGGAGCCTGCAACCAAGGTACATGCCCTTGACCAGAATCAAGCCCAGGACACTTCAGTCCCCAGGCCAAGGCTCTAACCACTGAGCAAACGGTAGGGCCTCTCTCATCATCGATGTTTCTATCTCTCTCTCCCTCTCCCTTCTTCTCTGAAACAGAGCCTGGCTGCAGAGTGGAGTGGATTGTAACAAGGTTTCCATAGCCCAGCTCAGCCCCACTAATTCATTGTCTCTAAAGTGCGTTCTGGAATTTCCCTGGCCGTCTTTCTGTGCTCTGAAGTTTAAGATCCACTTAAGGAGAATTTAGGACTCAAGGCAGTATCAATGAAATAAGAGCCACTTTGAAGGGAAAATCCCATAAAGTTCTGGGTTGTAGGCATTTTTACCTGCAAGTCACAGGCAGCCTTCCCAGCTTAGCCCTGGGACGCCCTTACCAGCATGCATGCATTCATTCATTCATTCACTCACTCAGTCATTCATTCATTCACTCACTCACTCACTCATTCACTCACTCACTCACTCATTCATTCATTCATTCACTCACTCATTCATTCATTCACTCACTCACTCACCCAGCAGATGATTTCCTGCACCTCCTATGGGTCAGACACTGAGCTGGGGAGCAGCTGACACCACCAAGCACTCCTGCTTTCTTGGAATTTACACCCTGAGCATTGACACGGTGCACATAATTACAGGGTGAGAAGTGCTTTGAAGATTCTTGTCATTATGGTGAGGACATGGTTGCCACTGGGGAGATGGAGAGGGGGGTGGACAGGAAGTGGTGTTAACGGGCCCAGCCCCATGCCTCTCACATGGAAGAGCACAGGTAACTGTTTTATTCACCAAATATTAATTGAATGCCTAGTGTGACCCAAGCACCGCAGACACATACCGCAGGGAAGGGAGCCCTCTAGGAAAGGTAACGTGAATTCTTCAGTCCCTCCAGGCGCCAAGACTCCCTGCCGGCCCCACCCTCTCTCGGCCCCTCGGCTTCGCCCCAACCCATCCCCCACCCGGAAAGGCCCAGCTCAAAGGTGGACAGAAGACAAAGGGGCCTTAATAAGCCCTTTAAAACTGCTTTGTCAGAGCTGGAGTAGAGAGCAGGAAGGAAGGGAAGGACAATGGGATGAAACGCCCGCCCCTTTCCCCGCGGGAGCCAGGGAAGACAAACCCTTCTCCAGCCCTCCCAGGCCTGGCCGCGCACCCAGACCTGAGCTGCCATCGTCCAGCTAGGAGCCAGCAAAGGGGGTTTTTCTTCGGGCCTGCCATGTGGGAGCCCCACGCTGAGCCAGTCAGTGACTTGCCCTACTAGGACGTCACGGAGGGGAGTTTGGCATCTGGCAGTAGGGTTTCAAATGTTGGCTCTCCTGCGCAGTTGCTGTGTGACCTCGTGCCCTTCCTGACCCTCTCTGTGCCTCAGTTTCCTCTGCCTGGAACACTGGCCTCCAGCTCTGCGAGGCATTGGCTCCTTTGGATTTTTGAAGCCTGACATTGCGTCTTCTTAGACCCACCTCTGAAGACCTGGTTGAAAGAGCCCTCCTTGCCCTGGACAGTTGGTAGGAGGGTCTTGGACGAAAGGGTCACTGGTTTGGTTCCCTGTTGGGGCACATGCCTAGGTTTTGGGTTTGATTCCCAGTTGAGTAAGAGAGAGAGAGAGAGAGAGAGAGAGAGAGAGAGAGAGAGTCCTTCCTTGTTATCCTCCATTGCAAGCCCGGTGGGCCGTCTGGTTGGCTGCCTTCTCAACGCGGTATCAGCCTCCCCTGTGTGCTCCCGCTTGGCAGTCTGTGTGTCCCTCCCGCCAGGCGCTGGGCCCATGGCCTCCTGGGCCTCCAGTGCACCCACCGCAAATGAACCCACAGGCTCTGGAGGGTAACAATACCTGCCACACCTGGTCGCTGAGAGACCGGTGCCTCTGACACCTGGTGGAGGGGCTTATAGACCGGAGCCACCACTCCAGTCCCTGCTCTGCACCGGCCTTTGTGTCTGGGGCCGGCGTGACCCTGCAGATGGACAGTCATGATTCCAGGTGGAGAGTCATGACTCCAGATGCAGGTGGTCCAGGCCCCATTCCTAGTGCACAGATAACCGGGCTCAGAAAGACTGATTTGTCACGCGGCTGAGTTTATAGCTTTGTTGTTTTTTTGATTTTTTGGGGGGAAGCAAATCGGAACTTACACACAAGGTGCCCTTCAATCAGTTATTTATTCTCACACACCTTATAAGGTTATGATGTATTTTATTGAGGCTACACTTGAACTCAGTGTTATAACAGCTTCTGGAACTATCATTTTAGCCTGATAGCCCTAAAAAAATAAAAATATCATCTATCCCTTGAATTGAGATTTTTTTATATTTAAAATTTGTAAAATTTATTTTTATTTGAAATTACACTTTACTGTACATTCAATATTATTTTCAGGTGTATAAGGTATTGGTTAGACAATCATATACTTTACAAAGTGTTCCCCTGATATTTCCAGTGCCCCACCGGCACCCTGCAGGTTATTATAGTACTAGAGGCCCGGTACACAACATTCATGCACTGGGGGGGGGGGGGGGGGGGGGGGGGGGAGGAGGGTTTCTCAATCTCATAGTCCGGGACCCTCCGGGATGTCCAACTGCGGACTAGGGAGCAGGCCTAAGCCAGTAGTCGGACATCCCCCGAGGGGTCCTTAGCGCTGTCACGGAGGCAGGAGAGGCTCCCGCCATAGCTGCTGCGCTCGCCAGCCTTGGGCCCAGCTTCTGGCTGAGCGATGCTCCCCCTGTGGGAGCGCACTGACCACCCAGGGGCAGCTCCTGCGTTAAGCGTCTGCCCCCCTGGTGGTCACTGTGCATCATAGCAACTGGTCGTTCCACCGTTTGGTCGATTTGCATATTAGCCTTTTATTATATAGGATCATTGACTCTATTCCCTACGCTGTACTTTACAACCCCATGACTGTTTTGTAACTACCAATCTCTACTTGTCCATCCCTTTAGCTTTGTTACCCAGTCCCCCCAGCCCCTCCCCTCTGGCAATCATCAGTGTGTCTCCATATCTTTGAGACTGTTTCTGCTTTGTTTATTTATATAGTTTTTTATTTACTTTTTATTGATTTTAGAGAGAGAAGGGAGAAGGAGAGAGAAACATTGAAGTGAGGAACATCCATCAATTGGTCGCCTTTTATACGCACCTCGACGTACACACTTGGGGATAGAATCCGGAACCTGAGCATGTGCCCTGACCGGGAATGAAATTGGTGACTCTTCGGTGCACAGAATGACTCTCAGCCAACTGAGCCACACCGGCCAGGGCATATTGTTCTTTAGATTCCACATGTGAGTGAAATCATATGGTATTTGCCGTCTCTGAGTGACTTATTTCACTTAGCATAATACCCTCTATCTTGGTCCATCCATGCTGTCGCAAATGGTAGAAGTTTGTTCTTTTTATGGCTGAGTAATATTCCATTGCATTTATGTACCACATCTTCTTTATCTACTCGTCTACTGAGAAGCACTTGGGTTGCCTCCATAGCTTGGCTATTATCAATAATGCTGCAATGAACACAGGGGTGCATATATTCTTTCGAATTGGTGCTTTGGAATTTTTCAGATATATTCCCAGAAGTGGAATCACTGGGTTATAAGGCAGTTCCATTTTTTAAAAAAAATATATTTTATTGATTTTTTACAGAGAGGAAGGGAGAGGGATAGAGAGTTAGAAACATTGATGAGAGAGAAACATCAATTCAGCTGCCTCCTGCACACCTCCTACTGGGGATGTGCCCGCAACCAAGGTACATGCCCTTGACCAGAATCGAACCTGGGACCTTTCAGTCTGCAGGCCAACGCTCTATCAACTGAGCCAAACCGGTTAGGGCGGCAGTTCCATTTTTTAATGTATTTTTTTTATTTATTATTATTTTTTGTTAATCCTTACTGGAGGATCCCCGCCCCCCTCCCCCCACACCCCTGCCGCCCTGTATTGCTTTGCAAAGAGAGAGAGTGGAAGGGAGGGAAGGAGGAGGGAGAGAGAGTGTGTGTGTGTGTGAGTAAGAGAGAGAGAGAAAAACATCAATGTGAGAGAGACACATTGGTTGCCTCCCCCATGGTCCCTGACCGGGGATGGGGAGTGAACCGTAACCCAGATACATACCCTTGAGCAGGAATCAAACCCTAGACCCTTCAGTGTGTGGGGCTCACTGCCTTTTACACGCACCCCGACGCACACACCTGGGGATAGAATCCGAAACCTGGGCATGTGTAACCACTGGAAACACGGGTAAGGGCCCATTTTTTATTTTTTGAGGAACCTCCACACTGTTTTCCACACTGGCTGCACCAATCTGTATTCCCTCCAACAGTGCACAGGGTTCTCTTTTCTCCACATCCTCGCCAACACTTGTTGTTTGTAAGAGGGACTGTATTTTTAGAATCAAGATTTATTCAGAGACAAAATACAGTCATGCACCACATCACAACGTTTCGGTCAACAATAGCCCGCAGTGCACTGCTCACATGTTTGTGGTGACGCCAGTGTAAACAAAATTATTGTGTGGCCAGTCTTGTAAAAATAAAGCCCATGCAATTAGGTGCAGTGCATAAGACTGGGTGGTGAAAATAAGTTACTATGTTACTGGTTTATGTATTTACTATACTATCCTTTTTTTGAAAAGAATGTTCTTATTGATTTCAGAGAAAGGAAGGGAGAGGGAGAGATAAGAGAGAATCATTTATTGGCTGCCTCCTGCACGCCCCCTACTGGGGATCCAGCCCAAAACCTGGACATGTGCCCTGACTGGGAATCAAATTGTGACCTAGTTCATAGGATGATGCTCAACCACTGAGTTACACTGGCTGTACTTTACTTTAAAAAAAAAGAGACTTATTATGGAAAGGATGCAAAGGAGCATGACTAAATCAATAAACTTTACAAAAAAATCCTCACTAAAGGATAAGCTTAGAGAGAGGAAGGAAGAGAGACAGAGAGAGAGAGAGAGACAAACTTCGATTAGTTGCCTCCCATATGCTTCCCGACTAGGGACCAAACCTGCAACCTACATATGTGGCCCTGACCGGGAATCGAACACACAACCTTTTGGTGTACAGGTTGGTGCTCCAACCTACTGAGCCACACAGCCAGGGCTATACTCTACTTTTAATTGTTATTTTATTAATCATTATTTTAGAGTGTACTTTACTTATAAAAAAGTTTGCTGTAATTCAGTATGCCATGTTATACCAGCAGCAGCCCCATACAGCTGTTTACCAAGTCTCTTGATTGCAACATTTTCTCTTGTGCTCGATTTAATCTCCTGCTGTTTTATAAATTTAGTTGTGCCTAAGTGTACAGTGTTTATAAAGTCCACAGTCGGGGACAATAATGTCACATTCACTCACCGCTCACTCACTGACTCACCCAGAGCAACTTCCACTCCTATAAGCTCCATTCTAGGTTAAGCCCCTGTGGGTGTACCATTTTTTATCCTTTATGTGTGTTTTTACTGTACCTTTTCTATTATTATTATTGTTTTTATTGATTTTAGAGAGAGGAAGGAAGAGGGATAGAGAAATAGAAATATCAATGAGAGAGAAACATCGATTGGCCACCTCCTGCATGCCCCCCACTGAGGATGAAGCCCACAACC
The DNA here is from genome assembly GCF_000147115.1 of Myotis lucifugus. Classification (NCBI taxonomy): domain Eukaryota; kingdom Metazoa; phylum Chordata; class Mammalia; order Chiroptera; family Vespertilionidae; genus Myotis; species Myotis lucifugus. The sequence continues at coordinate 388,680 of NW_005871513.1, forward strand.
CGGGCATGCGCCCTGACCAGGAATTGAACAGGTGATCTCCTGGTTCATGGGTCAATGCTCAACCACTGAACCACACTGTCTGGGCTACTTTTAAAAAATTATTGATTGATTTAGAGAGAGAGAGAGCAGGGAGAGAGAAACAGTGATTTGCTGTTCCACTTATTCACACACTCACTGATTGACTCGTGTATGTGCCTATAGTGGGGATTGATCTGCAATCTTGGTGTAACTGGACGATGCTCTAACCAACTGAGCTGCCCTGCTAGGGCTATTGTACCTTTTCTATTTTAGATACACAAGTACTTACCATGGTGTTACAGTGGCCTCCAGTATTCAACCTGGTAGCATGCTGTCCAGGCTTGTCCCCCAGGAGTAATAGGCCAGACCAGTGGTCGGCAAACGCATTAGTCAACAGAGCCAAATATCAACAGTACAACGATTGAAATTTCTTTTGAGAGCCAAATTTTTTAAACTTAAACTATATAGGTAGGTACATTGTTATTAACTTAATTAGGGTACTCCTAAGGCTTAGGAAGAGCCACACTCAAGGGGCCAAAGAGCCACATGTGGCTCATGAGCCGCAGTTTGCCAACCACGGGGCTAGACCATCTAGGTTTGGGTAAGTTCACTCTGTGATGTTCACACAACAAAATCGCCTAATGACACGGTATTCAGAACATACCCCTGTCATCCAGGGGCACATGACTGCAGATTATTATGCTGGGACTTATCGAGGTGATCTCTTTCAATCTCGAAAATGTGGTGTCAATATGACTTTTGTTCCAGTTCATTTGGAAGAATATACCTGTAATAACGTCCAATAAAGCTCCTGAAATTGAAGAATAACGAAAGAAGCCAAGTCCCACCACATATTAAGATATAAAGTCAGATGAAAAGATGACATGTATGGTTTCATTCATATAAAATGTCCCAAAAGGCAAATTATAAAATGTCCGGAAGCTCAGCTCTCTGAGCGAGGCCCATGGGCTGGCCTCCCTGGGCTCTCCGAGGCTCAGCTCGGCTCCTCAGGGCTAGGTTAGCTAGACCCTGAGGCACCAAGCGTCCACTAGACTCCGAGGCTAGCATCCGTCTTTTTAATATATATATATTTTATTGATTTTTTACAGAGAGGAAAGGAGAGGGATAGAGAGTTAGAAACATCGATGAGAGAGAAACATCGATCAGCTGCCTCCTGCACACCCCCTACTGGGGATGTGCCCGCAACCAAGGTACATGCCCTTGACTGGAATCGAACCCGGACCCTTCAGTCTGCAGGCCGACGCTCTGTCCACTGAGCCAAACCGGTCAGGGCAGTCTTTTTTTTTAATATATATATAATATGTTTTTACTGATTTCAGAGAGGAATGGAGAGAGCGAGAGAGAGAGAGAAACATCAATGATGAGATAATCATTGACTGGTTTCCTCCTGCACACCCCACGCTGGGGATCGAGCCCGCAATCCGGGCATGTGCCCTGACCGGGAATGGAACCACAACCTCCTGATTCACAGGTCGATGCTCAACCACTGAGCCACGCTGGCCAGCTGGCCGGGCAACTCTTCTGTCCTTCAGATTTGGGGGCAAGATTCTTTGAGTATGGATTCTTCATTTGGTTTGATTCTCCCAGCTGTAAAATAAGGGCATAACCCTATTCTGAAAAGGTTGATGTGAGGGTTCAAAATGAGGGTGCTTAGTGAATGCCTCTCATATGGCTAATGCTCAATAAAAGGTGGCTGATACAGTGATCCAACAGGGCACACAGATAACTAAACAGTTCCGCATTTTAACTGCTTTGGAAACTTCTGGTTCCCAGAGGGAGCCTGGCCTCAGGTTGCAGAACATCCAGAATCTGTCAACTTTTGGGTGGGGCAGAGGGGGGCCATTTGCCTTGCCTCCACCTTGCCTGCCACCAAAGGAGCAGAGTTGCACAATTGCCTAGTAACACCTCTGGGAATCCAGGAAGTTAAAACTTTGGAAGCTTTGGAGGAAAGGAAAGGTGGGGTCTGGTATTTTGAATTTTCAGCTGACTTATGCCAAGTGGGCCTGTACGTAGGTCTAAATACTGGAACTCAGGTAATTTTTTAAAATGTAGCCCTGGCCGCCTGGTAGCTCAGTTGGTTAGAGTCTTCCTGATATGCCAAAGTTGTGGCCTTATTCCCAGGGCAGGGCACATGCATGAATCAACCAATGAATGCATTCTCTCTCTCTACCCCGCCCCCCCCGCCCCTTTCTTCTCTCTTCATATTAATCAATCAACAAAATTTTTTTAAGTGCAATATATTCATAAGATTCAAAATTCAAAATGTATAGCAGGGTAAAGAATGAAACATTTCAAAAAAAAGAAAGAAAAAAAAGAATGAACCATCTCCCTGTATCCCTGTCCTCTCATTTCTCATCACCCAGTCCCCTCCCCAGAGATGGTGGAGTTACCACACCTTCATGGGAGTCCTCCTGTTAAGTCCTTGAGTTCTAGATATACAGGGAAATAAGTGAAAGCGTGTTTTTTTTCTATCCCCCTTTTACACCAGTACAAATGGTAACATGCTAACTACTTGGTTTAGGACTTTATTTTTCACTTCACCACAGCTCCTGTGTCCTACTTGTGTTGCTTGTTGCTGAGCATTCCAGAAGCTAAAGAAGTGAGATTGTTCCCATCTTTTGCTGTTACGATGTTGCAATGAATTGCCTTGTGTAGGTATCATCTCACAGCGGAGCAATGAATCTGCAGAATGAATTCCTAGAAGGGGAATTTCTGGGTCAAAGGAATGTGTTTTTCTACTTTTTAAAAAATATATATATTTTATTGATTTTTTTACAGAGAGAAAGGGAGAGGGATAGAGAGTCAGAAACATCGATGAGAAAGAAACATTGATCAGCTGCCTCCTGCACGCCCCCTACTGGGGATGTGCCCACAACCAAGGTACATGCCCTTGACCGGAATTGAACCTGGGACCCTTCAGTCGGCAGGCCGACACTCCATCCACTGAGCCAAACTGGCCAGGGCGTGTTTTTCTACTTTTGATAGATATTATTATAGCTAAACTAGAGGCCCGGTGCACAAAATTTGTGCACGGGTAGGGTCCTTAGGCCTGGCCTGCGATCAGGGCCAATCAGGGCGGATCAGGGCCTTTCCATCCCTCCTTCATTTGGCGCCACCCCCTGGTGGTCAGCGCACATCATAGGGAGCGAATGAACTCCCCTGGTGGAACTCCTGAGGGGACACTTTGCATATGAGGCTTTTATAGATAGAGAAGATAGATTGCCCCCAACCAGATTATATCCATTTAAAGCTGCAAGAGGCTGTATCCATTTAAGCTGCAGGGACCTCCCCTCAAACCCTTTCCCAGGTAGAGTGTTTCCAAATTTCTGAGCCTCAAGCTGGTGGGTAAAAAAAAAAAAAGGGGGGGGGTATTTTGAGATAGTTCTAATTTGTATTGGTTTTTTGAAGCTCCTCTGGGCTCATTTAGGTCCTTTGTTTCTAGGAACTACGCAGCCCGGTGCAGCATCCTGTCAGAACACTGTGCTCCGGCCTGGGGGTTGGGTTTGCTGCTCGGCTTCCAGAGTGTCCGTCGCTGATACTCCCAGAACTCTCTTCCTGCGCACATCCTGTTCCTTCTCTCTTTTTTTGTTAATCCTCACCTGAGGATATTTTTCATTTATTTATTTATTTATTTATTTATTTTTTAGAGAGCGTGGAAGGAAGGGGTGGGGGGGGGGGAGAGAGAGAGAGAGAGAGAGAGAGAGAGAGAGACATCAATTGGCTGCCTCCCACACACGCCGGGATCAAACCTGCAATCAAGGTAAGTGCCCTTGACCAGGAATCAAACCCATGACCCTTCAGTGCAAGGGCCTATGCTCTAACCACTGAGCACAGCAGCCAGGGTTCCTGTTCCTTCTCACTGGCCATCCAGTCACCTATTCATTCTGTGGTTTGGGGTTTGGCTAACGCCCAGTTTCACTAAGAGAATTTTCATTTTTGTTTTCCATACTGTTTTTGGGTAATTTCTGGGGTGAAAACAGGGAAAAGATGACCCTTTTGTCCTCAAATTGAAAATTCTAAAACAGAGAGGCAGGTGTTATCATCACCCATTTTACAGATGTAAACACTGAGACGGAGGCTGGTCATCCCTGTGAGAAAGTGACCCCATAGTCCAGCTCTAACCCAGTTATTTTCCTCATGACCTGAGGCAAATCACTTCTCTCAGGTCTCAGCTTGCCCACCTGTAAAAACCAAGACACTGTGACTTTCAAAATGTCTTAGAAGGAGCCCAAAGTTGCTCTGAAGCTGACAAAGGGAGGGATGGAGGGGAGCGAGAGGTCATGGTGGGGGTCTGCCACCAGAGACCTCAGCTTGTTACCGGTATTGACATCACTGACTTATGCCTGCGATGTATTTATTTATTTATTTATTTATTTTAATTGATTTTTTTTTTGAGAGCGAGAGAGGAAGGAAGAGGGAGAGAGAGATAGAAACATCGATGCATCAACATTGATGGGGGCTGCCTCCTGCATGCCCTGCTGGGGATCAAGCCCAAAACCCAGGCATGTGCCCTGACCGGGAATCGAACCCGGAACCTCTGCATATCTTGATACATGGGTTGACACTCAAACGCTGAGCTACATTGCCCTGGCGGAGATTTATTTTGTTAAGAGGGTAATTGATGGGAAGAAAAAAAAAAAAGGAAAATCACTGAATTAACTCAGATGTTGCAAACTCATGGACCATAGGCCTGACCAGCCCCACCAGCGTGGTTCAATGGTTGAATGTGGATTCCCAGTCAGGGCACATGCCCAGGACGATCAATGATTCTCTCTCCATCACTGATGTTTCTATTTCTCGCTCCCTCGCCCTTCCTCTTTGAAATTAAACAAACAAAAAAAAGTTTTAAGAAGAGAAAGTGGGCCCTCACCAGTTTGGCTTAGTGGATAGAGCACTGACCTGTGGACTGAAGGTTCTATTCCAGTCAAAGGCACAGGGTTGCAGGCTCGATCCCCAGTGTGGGGTGTGCAGGAGGCAGCAGATCAATGATTCTCTCTCATCATTGAGTTTTCTATCTCTCTCTCTCCATCTCTGAAATCAATAAAAATATATTTTAAAAAAGTAGCCTGATCACATTCACATATTTCATTTAATCCACATTTTTCTTTTTTTAAAATTTATGGATTGATTTGAGAGAGAGAGAGAGAGAGAGAGAGACAGACATCAATTTATTGTTCCACTTATTTATGCATTCATTGGTTGATTCTTGTATGTGCCCTGACCAGGGATTGATTGATGTTTCTATCTCTCTCTCCCTCTCCCTTCCCTCCTGAAATCAATAAAAATATATTAAGAAAACAAACAAACAAACATCAATGATGATAGAGAATCATTGATCGCCTGCCTCCTGCACACCCCCTACTGGGGATGGAGCCCACAACCAGGCATGTGTCCTTGACTGGAATGGAACCTGGGACCCTTCAGTCCGCAGGCCGATGCTCTATCCACTGAGCCAAACCAGCTAGGGCAACAGGTTATTTTTGTATTATTTTCCATATGTATTATTTTTTCCTTAGGAGCAACTGTAAACCGACTCTTGCCCCACCCTGCATTGGTGCTCAGAGGTATGCATTTCTGTTGGGGGGATGGCCCGGAGCAGAACTGCTGGGTGACCGAGTAAGTCAGCACAGACTTCCGCTCTGGTGGAGCTGGCAGATTCCAGTGACGGTACCCACCTACCTCCACTAACTACTGGGAATTCCACTCGCCTGCCTTCCACCCGCGTGACTACCCGACAGGGCCCCGAAGGCATTGGGGTTTGTGACTCCCAAGCCTTCAGCAGCTTCTTTGAACTCCTAACCCTTCTCTCCTTTTCTGAAAAGAGTGACGAATGAATGGCTGTTCGCCAGGGGACCCGCTTCTCCCTCTTTGCAATTTCTGATTGGGAATCCTTTATTTCAATATTCACGTCTCCCTCCGGGCTGAGACCTGGAGGGGGTGGGAGTGGGAGGGAAGGACCAGGGAACATTCCAGGCTGGGGGGAGGCCGGGTCACATTTAAGTTTTCTGGAGGCCAGAGGGAGAAAGAAGAAGAGAAGGTGTCCGCACTGTCTGCTGAGGGGCTTTCCGAGGGGATGGGGGTGGGCTGCGGGCGTCGCCGGTCCAGACCCGGAGGGGCCGGGAGAGCACAGCCGGCTTCCCGGAGGAAGCACGCCCCCCGCCCCCGCCCCCTCCGGCCGGGAGGCCCCGGAGAAGTGCCGGGAGGACTCAAAGAAGTTGGTCTTGATTGGCGGGTGGGAGAAAGGGATGAGGCTGGGGGAGGGGAGAGAGGTGTGCGCGCTACTGTCATGTAAATAGCTCTTCGGGGCAGGGCGGCTCCGGGCCGATTTAAACCTCCCGCACCTGGGCGGTCCCAGTCTCCGCGCGCCTTCCAGCCCCGCCACTTCCCTGCGATCGGCTCCTCGGACCTCCCGCGGCATGGCCCCCAAACGCCAGTCCTCGCTCCCGCCGCAGGCGAAGAAACCCAAAGTGCCTGCAGCCCCCAAGCCGGAGAAGAAGCCGGCCCCTCCGGACGTGCCGAAGGGAGGTAGGTGCCCGCGCCGCGCTCGCTGGGGAGGGACGGGGTTGGCGGAGACCGACTTCTAAGTGATTTTCTCCCCCTGCCTCGTCTCCTTCCATCGTCTGAGCTGTGATCCCGGGTTCCCCTGGCGGGACTGCAGGCACAGGGTCGCGTGGATGAGGCTTCTCGGGAGAAAGAGCCGAAGGGGGAAGCTGGGCGACCCCGAGCACGTGGGAGCTCGTCCCTGCCCCCACCCCACGCCAGCACCTACTCCCAGCTCCTCTCCCAGCCCCCGGGCTTCCGGGATCCCCGGCCTCGGTCCGTACCACCGCCGGCCACCCTGAGGCTGGGGGAGACTCGGGTGACCCTTTCCTCTCTCTCACCCGCCACAGCCGCGGGATCCTTAAGTGTCCCGGCGGTCCTACCTCCAAAACCTCGCATATCCCTCCACCTCGCTTCCCTGCTCGGCCGCCGCCGGCCCACATTCCGGTTACCTCCTCCTCCTCCTCCTCTCGCTTCCAGCTTCCTCCGCCCTTCCAGCGCGCAAAGCCAATCACGTGACTCCCCGGCTTAAAACCCTTCCTCTTGCTTTCCCATTGCCCCGAGGTGTAGACTGAGATTTCCAGGGCCCCGCCCCTCGGGCCCCAACCCCCACCTCCCACCCCCGACCTCTCCATGTGCTGGCCCCCTCCAGCACCGTGTACTCTGTTCACCTCTTGGGGCTCTGTTCTCTCTCCGTGGAACCCTGACCCCCACTTCTTACCTCTCCTTACCTGTGCGAGTCTCCTTGTTGCCCAGCTCTCTGCGGAAAAGTCGCTTCTTACCCGCACGCAGTCTCCTTTGAGCTGCGGCTGCTGGGCTAGGAGTTCCCTTGTTTTAAAAGACAAACATTTTTATTGAGTTCAGAGAGGAAGGAAGAGGGAGAGAGAGATAGAAACATCAATGATACGGGAGAATCATTGATTGGCTGCCTCCTGCACGCCCCCCACTGGGGATGAAGCCCGCAACCCAGGCATGTGCCCTTGACCTGAATGGAACCTGGGACCTTCCGTCCGCAGGCCTGCGCTCTATCCACTGAGCCAAACCGGCCAGGGCTAGGAGTTCCCTTTTTTTGCCCTTGCAGCTCCCGGGGTCACCCCAGCGTGGCCCTTACATCAGTACTTTGTAATTGTGGGTTTCATGTCTGCCCCTCGCCTCATTAACCCTTAACTTGGAGGTGAGGACTGCATTTTGCAGACACACAGCTTGGAGCTGGGCACGAAGTGGATTGTTCTGGTGATTAGGCCTCCCTGCTAGAGCGGGGGTGTGGTGGGGCCTTCATGGAGGATGGGTTTGGGTAGGTGGAAGGCAGGATGGCATCGTCCTAGGGAAACCGCAGGCTCAGTGGGGAGGGGCTGGGGCTAGGGGTCTGAATCTCCCTAATTTGCAGACTTGGCAGAGGTGGAAGGAGCGAGTCCTCATCCAAGTGTTCCTAGGGATGTGCTGGGGGACAGGCAAGCCTCCTGCCCAGGTGGCAAAGCTGAAGGCCGGGGTTTGAAACCTGGCTTTACCTGGCTGTGACCTTGTTGGGCAAGTGACATCACCGGTGTTTCTTTTCTCTTGTGTGAAATGGGCTCAACATTTACCCAGTTCTTAGGCTGGTTGTGAGGTGGCTTAAATAGAAGTGAACCACGTAGGACCCTGACTGGCACAGACTCTGGGCTCCTGAGATGGGTCAACTCCTTCCTACTTGTGAGCAGCACAGTGTAGGCGAGGGCTCCTGGTCTCCTTCCGCTTAGCATCTGACCAGGAGCTGCACCACAGTCATCCAACCCAGATGACAGCTCATGCCACTCACTGGGCACTGATCTGCCAGGCACTGTGCTGCGAAGCACTTCTCCGCCCGTCAGCCCTCACAACAGCAGCGCAGTGGGTAATAACCCCATTTTGGAGATCAGAAAGAGGAGGCTCAGAAGTGGGTGTTTGTGTGTTGGATTTCCTCTTCATCCTGGGACGCTGCGGCACTGTTGGGAACACCAACATCTCTCTGTTCCATTACTTAAGCCATGGGCTTCTCCTTCAAAGAAACTGGGAAGGAGAGGAGAGGGCGGAGTTCTGAGTGAGGCCCAGGAGTGTGGGCCGGGAAGAGGGCACAGTGGATGAGTTATCTCTTGGTGTGTCCAATGCCACTCCCTTATTTACTGGAACTTTTGCCCTTTGTCTTTCTCTTCCACTTCCTAGTGTGTGATATTGCACTCATTTAAAATTTTTTTTCCTTTTTATTGAATTTTGGGTGACACTGGTTAACAAAATGATACATATTTCAGCTTCGTATGCATCTGGAGTGCAGTGAGTAAGGGCTGGGGTTGTTGAAGGCTCTGTGGAGCTTCTGCAGATGCCTGGGAAACAGGTAGATCGGCCACGGAGGGGATGCTGTGGGTCACTGGTATCTACCTTTGAACATGCTTTGTGTAGCTGCAACCCTCCGCACAGTGTTTTTCAGGATGTTTCATCCTATTTGTAGGTCATGAAATCATTTCAGTGGCGTGCACCCTGATCTAAAGAAAGAAAATAGAAGATTAAGGGACACATCACACTTAGTTAAGGGGAAAGCATTGTTTTGTGTGTATTTGTGCGCCGGGTTCTTGATGTCAGTTGCACCTCTACTGTAGGTCATGCCCCAAATGGAAAAACTCTGTCGAAGAGCAGGCGCTTGCTCTCCACTAGCCTGAGTGAGAATCTTGGCTCTGCCACTTGCATAAAAAAATTGCATTTATCTGTGCAGTAAGGATATTGATACCTGCCTGTGTGTCATGAGGATTGAATGAGAAAAGGCATGTGCTTATCACAGCCCGTGGTCCAGGGTCCATGCTTAAGCAATGCTCTGGAGCCTGGTATTTCTTTCCAACTCAGTAACATCACAATGGTGGCAGGAAATTGGCCATAATGAGAGTATGTATACACCACCAGAATCAGCAAATGCTGCAAATCAGGGGTTTTGGTGTTTTGTTTTGTTTTTCTTCTTCTCTTCTGGGATCTGGTTGTCAAACATTTAATAATACTTCCTTTACACCTGTGCAATTGGGGTAGGTATGGATGGAGCTGGACTCGATTGAGATTCAGGTTTGGAAGGGAAGGATTAGATGAATTTCTGGGTTTTTGAGTGAGTCCCCAGAAGATATTTGTATTCTGTACCCATGGACTGGATGCCAATTACTTAACATTTATTGATCACTTCACCACGGACTATCTTGAGCAATAAAGAAAGACACTGTGCTTGTTGGAAGGCAAATGATCCAATCTCAAATTCTGATTACAAATGCCCAGGGAAGCTTTTTAAGGTCCATGACTAGGGGCCCTGGAGGAAGGAGTAGAGTGAGGTGCATTTGCATTACCTAGAAAGCATTATTTTAACAGGAACGCCTTGGCCCTACTTAATGGTTCAAGACCTGGCCTCTAAAGCAGGCCTTTGTTGGTTGGCCCTATCATCTGGGACAGGGCGAATGAATGCAACACCTTTCTATTGGTCAGTTGTGTGGCCTTAATGAGGTGCACGCTGCACTTTGCCAGGAACGGGCCCTAGGTAGGGTTTCTTGCAAGCATCAGGCACAGGGTTGGGCCAAAAGGACCCACTTCCCTGCCTTCAGAGGACTTCTACTTCAGTTCGGCCCTGTTTAAATGTTACCACTGACCCATGTCCCATTTGTCAGCCTTCTTTGCATTTTATCATTTTATAACAAATAGGTTGGGAGGGGAAGTGACTTGCCCAAGGGCATACAGCCTGCTGGGCAGAACTTGCACTTTTTAAAAGCCAGGAAAAGGCCCTGTGAGTGAACTGGGCAGCTTAGGGCTTTGCAAAGCCCGAGTGAGTAAAAATAGCAGTTTCCCCATCAGGAAGGTAGGATGGAAGCACTCCCTCCTCTCCCCCACGGAGGGCTGCCCTAGCCTTGTCCCGGGGCGCAGAGCCAGGGGTGGGTGCATTTCTGGGTCCCCATGCTACTACGAGGCCTGCACTTCTGGGGGGCTGCGAACTCCCCTCCACCCTTCGGAGAAGGGAAGCCGCTTCTCCACCACGTGATGCGCTCGTCCCGGGGGCCTGCGCGCGGCGCGGCAAGGCCCCGCCTCTGGCCGCTGCGCGCCGTAGCGCGCAAATGTCCCGGGTCGGGCTGGAGAAGGGGAAAGCGGGGGAGGGGAGCGCGGCGCGGGGGGCCGGCCCCGTACGTCGCCGCGTTCCTTCCTCCCGCCTCTTCGCCAGGCCCTGTGTCTCCTCGCCGAGGCTCCGCCCCCTCGTCCCGGCGCCCCAGCCAATGGCCGGCGGCGCGAGCCACTCCGGCCGGGGGTGGGGCTTGCGCGCGGGCCTGGCGCGCCTGCGCAATGCCGCCCGCCCCTCGCCGAGAGGAGGAGGTGGAGGAGGAGGCGACTCGGGGAGAACGAGCAGCGAGCTGGATCGCGGAGCGTGAGTGAAGGAGCCCAGCCGCTGGCCCGCCCGCCGCCGCCTCCCCTCCGTAAGCAGTAGCCCGGGCCGGGGCCCGGCACGCTGCCCCAGCCTCTCCCTCGTCGTCAGGCCGCGAGGGCAGCGCGCGCAAGGCAGGGGGAGGGAGAACGAGCGGCGCGGGAGGAGGCGGCCGGACCGAGCGAGCGCCCGCGCGCGTGTGGCGTGAGGGGAAGCCGCTGCCCGCCCCCTTCGCCTTCCCTTCTCTCCCCCTCCCCGCTCCCCCCCCGACCGCGGAGCAGCACCATGTCGGCGCCGGCGGCCAAAGTCAGTAAAAAGGAGCTCAACTCCAACCACGACGGGGCCGACGAGACCTCAGGTGAGGAGCAGGCGAGGCGGGGGCCGGCCCGCGCC
>NW_005871513.1:400644-421180 GCF_000147115.1 Myotis lucifugus
TCCGAGGAGATGCTTCTGTTGATCGGGATCTCCCCCGGTAGGGCGGCCACCCAGGCGCGGCCGCGCGCTGAGCCACTGGCGCGGCGGGCAGGGTGCTGGGGTTTCTGCCGTGGCTCCTGCAAAGCCTCCCGCCTTCTCCGCCTTCTCCTTCTCGGCGGGGGGCTGCGGACCCGGGATGGCCGGAAACGAGCCGCGCGCACTCGGGGCCCTTCACGCCCACTTAGTTTATAGGTTTTGCCGTCTCTGCCCGACAAAAGGGCCGCTTTCCCGCAGCGCGCCTCCTTTTCTTCCTCCTTCTGGGGCTCCCAGTTTTCTGACTTCATGCTTGACTCCCTGTAAGTGTTGGGCCCTCTTGATCAGCCCGTCTGGAATGGGGCTGGAGGGGTGAGGAAGGTCAGACACGAGTCTCGGGGTTCGCCTTCTAAAGAGGGAAAGTGGGGGGTGTGCGATGGCCCGTGTGCAGGGCCCGGTCTGTGTTGCAGTTGTAGGGACTGAGCGGTATTTTCGGCTTCCTACTCAGAGCGATGCTACCGTTGGATGGATGCGCGGGGTCCTGGTTTTTGTTAATGTCATGGGTTGCTTTCCATAGTTTACTTAGCAGCTGGTGTTAGTCTATTGCAGGTATATAATGTGATGAATAATAAACACTTAGGGATTCCTGAATAAGGTGTATTCCTTGCCTTTCTTAATAGAAACTTTAACGATTAGTCTCTTTGTAATGTAACTCCTAAAAAGTGCTACAAGCATTTTTGAATACCTAACAGATAGCATGATTTGTGAATTGTCTTTGAATTTGTCAGCTACCTGCATGAACACGTGGAGGGCATGCCTTGTAGGCAGTTTTTTGTGTGTGTGTTGGGTTTTTGTTTTTTTACAGCTTTATTGATATAACTCAAGAGACTGTTCATCAGGAAAGGTAGATAAATATAAATGCTTCTAATTAATATTGAGTTTTATGCATCTTTTTCTTGCAGAAAAAGAACAGCAAGAAGCGATTGAACATATTGATGAAGTACAAAATGAAATAGACAGGTAAGGTTTTTCTTAATTTCTAGATGTTTTCTGAAACACATCTTATGGTGATATTTGAAACTGTGGTCAAATCTCTATCCACTGGCTAAGTGGAGATGGTTATGATAGCGGAAACATGAAGTCAGTGTTCTTTTTCTGTGAAATATTGTAGTCACCAAAAAGCTTTCGATGAAAGTACATTGACTTTGTAAAGATTGCATCTCCTTTCAAAGGCTGCGAGTTGTCTGAATTGCAGTGCATGGACTTCTGACAGTTTAGCTTTCTGGCATCAGTGTTGTTCTGACTTGATTAGCAGTCTTTCCCCCCTTGATCTGCCTGAGGGACACCGAATTGAAGTTAGCCTGGTAGTAATTGAAGTAAATGTAGAGCGTTACCAAAATGCTCAGTTTGGGCACCTAGTTAAAGAACTGCCCATTATTGAGTGCCTAACCCAGATCAAATTGCCAACTTAGTTTTGACTTGAATTTAATATGGGTACAAAAATCTAGATGATTCGGTTTATTATAAATGTGTACTTTGCCCTTTTCTAAAGCTAACAAGAGTATATATTCTGTAGTCTCAGCAATTTTTGTATTTGTCAAGTACCATCATTGTCAACATGTCTTTTCATTTGCTTCAGACTTAATGAACAAGCCAGTGAGGAGATTTTGAAAGTAGAACAGAAATATAACAAACTCCGCCAACCATTTTTTCAGAAGAGGTCAGAATTGATCGCCAAAATCCCAAATTTTTGGGTAACAACATTTGTCAACCATCCACAAGGTATGTTATCAGCAGCATTACTAAAGTAGGATGTCCACTTGTAAAGGAGTAGAGGAACCTTGGTTGAGGACTTGGTCCAACATGTTGGTTACACATAGAGGTTGAAACACTGAGAGGGGAGGCTTATAATTAATGTTTTCTGTCTATTCAGAAGAGTCTGTATTCTAACTCAGGATTTGTCTTTAATTGATAAAATGATGTTGCTAGCTCTGACACTCTGAGCCATTTGGTTTTCAGTTAATGGATTTATGAGACCAAGATGCTCACTAAATTAGGAAAAATTTTAAAGTGCTTTAACAAGCACTTGTTACTTAGTGCTTGCTGTTTAATATTCATTTGGCTTATAATTTGCTGGTCTAGTGTCTGCACTGCTTGGGGAAGAGGATGAAGAGGCGCTGCATTATTTGACAAGAGTTGAAGTGACAGAATTTGAAGATATTAAATCAGGTTACAGAATAGATTTTGTGAGTATCAGTAACTCTTGTTTGCCACTATGGATATTTTAACTTGATCTTTGGTTAGAAGAGCTGTTTGTATTGATTTCTAATCCTCTATTTCTTGTAGTATTTTGATGAAAATCCTTACTTCGAAAATAAAGTTCTCTCCAAAGAGTTTCATCTGAATGAGAGTGGTGATCCATCTTCAAAGTCCACTGAAATCAAATGGAAATCTGGAAAGGTATTTGAGAAATTGTTTGGCAAAAATATTTTGTATATTTTGGTTTAGTTGAATCATTTAACAATACTTCGTGCTTTGGTAATGTGTTATGCAAATCCTTAAAATACAAGAAAAATTCCAATCTGGCCAGGGTGGTTCAGTTGGTTGAACTTCAGCCTGTGCACCAAAAGGTTGCCGGTTGGCGTCTCGGTCAGGGCATATACCTGAGTTGCAGGTTCAACCCCCCAGCAGGCATGTCTGGGAGGTAACCGATCACTTTCTCCCACGGATAGAGGTTGCTCTCTTCTCTCCTCCTCTTCTCTCTTCTCCTCTTCTCTCTTCTCTTCTCAGCATGTCCTAGGATGAGGATTAAAAAACAAAACAAAAAACTGCAGTGTGTTAAAGTCAAATACAGTAGTCTGGAGCTCTCATAACTTGTGCAGTGCAAACTTTTATAGAAATTGACTAGTTTTTGTTTGTTTCTTAATTTATGATCGAGCTCTTCCAATGGCGTGCCATTTCCCAAAATTCATTTATTCCCACATTTAATTAGTAATTATCTTTTAAATAACACTATGTTGGACTGGTTGTTAAAGTGGAACTAATTTTATGAAAAAGCCAAAATTAAATGATGGTACCTTTTCAGGAAAACCTTGTCATACAAAGTTGACAACAATCTTTCTAGACCTAGAATTCTAGGGCCTTTTCTCTTTATATTTTGTAATTTCTCATAAATAAGAATAATAGTTTGATAATATATTGATGTACATTTTTTGTTCTCCTTTGTGTTAAAATCTTGCTGTTTGAATTATGGGGGACTTAGGTTTTGTAGAGAGCCTACATCAAAAGTTCTTCCATCTTCATTTAGGATTTGACGAAACGTTCAAGTCAAACACAGAATAAAGCCAGCAGGAAGAGACAGCATGAGGAACCAGAAAGCTTCTTTACCTGGTTCACTGACCATTCTGATGCAGGTGCAGATGAGTTGGGAGAAGTCATCAAAGATGACATTTGGCCAAATCCATTACAGTACTACTTGGTGAGTTGAGTGGTCTATTATTCAAGGTTTCACTTGTCTTATTTGTTTGAAAATGAGTTCTTAACATAACCCTTGGTTTTTTAAGGTTCCTGACATGGATGATGAAGAAGGGGAAGGAGAAGAAGATGATGATGATGATGAAGAAGAGGAAGGGTTGGAAGATATTGATGAAGAAGGGGATGAGGATGAAGGTGAAGAAGATGAAGATGATGATGAGGGGGAAGAAGGAGAGGTAAGTCCAGAAAGATAATCTTTGAAGCCATGTTATTTTAGAGGTTATATATATTGTAAAAAGGGACTGACTCAACTAATTATGGGAGGATTTGTAGAAGAGATAAGCTATTTTGTTGTACAAGATTGGGAGGAATTTTGATGAGATTGTATCAGTGATTTTTAACTTGTTCTGCTTTTGTGGTTAGTTTTATGACCACACAATCCTGTCCTTCCCTAACCAGTACTTTAATGAAAGTGGTATGGATAGTGCAGCTGGTCATATTTGGAGAAATCTCCCAAATAACAAATTTACATGTTTTAGATTCACTATAAAATTCTTAACAGTCATACTGTGTTTTGGATTATTTGGTCTGAAAGATGTCTAGTGATTTAGTTAGTGCTGAAAAATTAATTTATCTGGAATAAAATCACTGGGTCATTCAGCTAAGATTTGAGCATAGGTTGTGATATATAGGTCTATAAAATTAGATTCTTCATAGTGTTCTGTGGAGTTCATCATAGTTCCTATGAATGTTGGGAAATGACTGTAGAATTAACCCTAAAGATTAATTGCCTGCTTTTTCTCCTTACAGGAAGATGAAGGAGAAGATGACTAATGAACACTGATGGATTCCAACCTTTTTTAATTTTCTCCAGTCCCTGGGAGCAAGTTGCAGTCTTTTTTCTTTTTCTTTTTTCTCCCCCTCTTGTGCTCAGTCGCCCTGTTTTTGAGGTCTCTTTTCTCTCCTTTACACCATGGTTCTCACCTTATTTGGGGGGGATGTACCTTGAGCAGAATACAGTGGGAAAAGAATCTTTGCCCCTTTCTGTTCCAAATTCATTTTTATCCCTTCCTGTCTCAAGAAAAACTTAATGGAATCAACACCACCGTGCTCTGTGGGAAAAAAGAAAAACCTTCTGCTCCCTTAGCTCTGCTGGGAGCTGGAGGTGGCTAGGCCCCTGTGTAGTAGTGCATAGAATTCTAGCTTTTTTCCTCCTTTCTCTGTATATTGGGCTCAGAGATTACACTGTGTCTCTATGTGAATATGGACAGTTAGCATTTACCAACATGTATCTGTCTACTTTCTCTTGTTTAAAAAAAGAAAAAAAAAATTTTAAAAAAAGGGGGGTTATAGAAGGTCAACAAAGGGTGGGTTTGAGATGTTTGGGTGGGTTAAGTGGGCATTTTGACAACATGGCTTCTCCTTTGGCATGTTTAATTGTGATGTTTAACGGACATCCTTGCAGTCTAAGATGACACTTTTAAAATAAAATTCTCTCCTAATGATGACTTGAGCCCTGCCACTCGATGGGAGAATCAGCAGAACCTGTAGGATCTTATTTGGAATTGACATTTCTCTATTGTAATTTTGTTCTGTTTATTTTTAAATTTTCTTTTTGTTTCACTGGAAAGGAAAGATAATGCTCAGTTTTAAACGTTAAAAGTGTACAAGTTGCTTTGTTACAATAAAACTAAATGTGTACACAAAGGATTTGATGCTTTTCTCTCAGAACAGATTTCAAGTTTGACTTGTATAACGTATTGTCAAACTTTGTCAACTCCATATTTTATACGCACTTTGCAGGATGATCTCAGGGCTATGTGGACTGAGTAAAGGGGTTCGAATCCGTGTATTAATGTCTCCATAGCGGGGAAACATCATGAGTACAGTTTGTTACCAGTTTCTGAAAATTTTCAGATCATTTGGAATACCAGATTGCTCAAACTTAGTTCTGAGTATGTTGTACCTTTAGTTTTGTATATCAAATTGGCATTTTAAAAAATGGGTCTATATTTACCTGGATATAATAACAGTGCCTGCCACCACCACCAGACAGACCTGGTGCTCTAATGCCGAGTTACACACGGGGCTATTGCTGGCGTGTCTTCGTTGGCACTATAAAGGTGGCCCAGAAGACAGGCTCGCAGCGTAAGAAGTCCATATTGGTGGTTAAGAAACTCAGGTTAGGCGTACTTTTGTCTCAAGTACCAGCTATTTAGCTTACCGTTCTCCAATGAGACCCGTCTGTGAATCTGGGTGAGCTGATGCCTGCTAGATGCCATTGTGCATAGAACAATATTATGAGAAGCTACCTAATGCCTAAGCTTTTTAATGCTGTAAAGTATAGTAGCTGAAATTAAATGCCAGTTAATTTTTTCAGAGATGAATTAATGGACAGCCTGGTCAAATTCAGAGCTATTTGATGTATAAAACATTTTATAAGTGGAACTATTCCATCAATAGGCAAAGTGTAATAAAACCTATCTAGATGGATAGTATGTAATTTCTGCACAGGTCTCTGTTTAGTGAATACATCACTGTATACTGGTCAGGAATCTTGCTCCAATAAAGGAACATAAAGAGTTTTTTGACTGGGGTCATTCTCCTTGTGTAGAGAAATGTTTCTTGCATTTGGACTTAGATGATAAGCAAGTTTTTGTCTTATTTGTGTTCACAGTGACAGGAAGTAGGGAAAATGTTAAATAGTTAAGCAGTAAGTAGAGCACAGGCAACAGCTACACAAAAAGGTATGCATAAGACACACAGAAAAAGGACTTAATTGGAATATAGCAAGTACCTGAGGGGTGGGGGAAGTCACTTTAATTAATACACATCAAGGAAGCCTGTGGTTTTTTACAAAGTTAAACCTCACCAAAACTGGTTTTTATGTACTGGTGAGATTGTGGTAAGGCTAGGTTATAGGTCACATGAAGTCACATTTTATAACATTTTGTGAATTAAAAAAAAGTCACTAAAGGTAACTTCTTTCTTTCTATTGAGATTCCCCTATGCCTGCACATCTTGTATAGTGTTAGGCTGTGAGAAAACTGGCAACATTAGGGTCCTGGAAAATGGCTACAGAGTAGTGTGTGTGCTTTGTGCCCAGTTGCAAAGGGAGTTCTTGGGTTGGCCCTTAGGCAAGTATATATTGGAAAGTGCTAGATGGATGGCTCAAAGCTTCTTTGGTACAAGGACATTTCAAAGGAGCAAATAGCTGTTTAGTTTCTCCCCAAATTGATACGCTTAGTTTAGGAGGGGAACTTAATGAATTGGGGCATAGAGGATAGTAGCTTGTAATGTGTCTTTACATTAATTTCAAAACCTTGAGGTTCTATTTTAGAGCATCCCTCCAGTTGAGGTTAACCTTGGTTTCTCCAATGATGCCCTGGTTTCTAAAAGATGATTCCCTGACCTACGTAAACAGGCCCTCACTATTTCACCCAACTCTGGCTCTAAAATGGAGAGTTTAATTGGTCCACAGAGTACTTGGATGTCCTGTTGAGCTGACAAATTTGCTTTACTTGGGTTAGCTGTTTGGCTATAAAAGGTATGACCTTTTGGGTATTTAGAGGATTCCTGGACAGTTGTGTTTCTGAATTAATCTGGCAATCTATCATTCTGCTTTATGGCACAATGGCTGCTGGGGTCCAACCCCAGCGGGTCCAGGAGTCCCCAAAGGTGTGGACGGAGTCGGCGAAGAAGGGATGACACGAAGACAGCCTTCAGTTGATCAGCAGCCTAGTCAGGACCTCTAGCCAGGATCTCCAGCCAAAGTTCTGGTTAGGAACTCCAGCCAAGCTCTGGTTAGGATCTGATCAGGATCTGATGAGGATCTGATGTTTATTGTCTTGTTACATCCGCATTTATACCAGCCGATTTTAATCCTGTCAATTTCTATTACAAAGGTTAGGGCGTTTCTTATCTCCATTCCAGAGAGTAAAGATTATGTAGCTTAACTACCCACCTGGCACTTAATTAAGGGGTTGTATCCCCTCCCTAACCTTAGGGAAAAAATCCCCACCTGGGGAAACAACCTTTCTCGGAGAGGTGACCTTGGTTAAAACACATGGCGCTAAAGGGAGCAAACATATTAAGAACAGTATGCTACATACGCCAGGTCCCTTGAAACATGCTGTGCAGATGTTTCTTTCCTGCAGCGACCGTGTCAAGCAGCAAGGATGGACCGGCTTCCGGCAAATGGCTTCATGGTTTCTCTTGGTCCCAGAAACATGTTTTTTCTGCCTTTTTTTGTTACATTATTCTATGATTATTTTTTGGCTATTTACAAGAATGGAATTCTGTTGTAAAGGGTAAAGGAGACTCAGGATTTCCTGAAGATTGAGTCAAGATCTTCAGGAGTAGTCTACAATTGTTTAAAGAGGACATCTTGCCTAGCCAGTGTTGCTCCTCGACCAATGAACCAGGAGGTCATGTTTACATTCCCAGTTTTGGGCTCCGTCCCTGGTGGTGGGTGTGCAGGAGGCAATCAATCTATGATCCTTTCATCATTGGTATTTCTCCCTCTTCCTCTCTGAAGTTGATAAAAATATATTTTTTAAAAAAGAAGCACATCCTTTAAAAACAAAGAGGACATCTTATTTTGAAAAGTCTATCCTCCACCCTAGCAGTGACCATTTCCTTTTGAATATCTGGCTGTGCTTACTGGCTTACAAATTTACTTTTTAACAGGTCTGAAGGAAAAGACAAGTTTTGTGATTAGAATAAGAACAGAGAGGACTTTTCAAAGGAGGGTGTGTGCTGGCTTGATCAGTTGGTGACATTGTGTACTCAGATACTACCCGAGGGAGGCAGATCTAAATGTAGATGGATGGATGTTTCTCATACTGAAAGAGTATAGAAAGGGAAAAATGTTTCCTACGTACCCTGCTAGGAATTTAGGTTCCTTTCAGGTTGATAGTTATGTAGTTAACAATATGATGGATGTTGAATGTAAACTTCAATTTTGCTAAGAATGAAAATTTCGTGAATTCCCATCACTGTCACACAGACAGTACAGCTAGCTGTCCGCTCAGACTCCCATCAGGTTTCCCTGTAGGTTTGCCCAGCCTGGGGTTCACTGAAAAGGATGGAGTCTACTTTCCCTTGGTGACAAGCAGTGGAACGGTTCAAAGAAAATTTGGAAAATAAATGCCAGTTCTTTGACATAGTTCAGCTTTCTGGCTGCAAAAGTGAATGAGTGGTCCTCAGGCTGGGAGCTAGACCATAGTTTTGCTAGTTCAATTCATGGTTTTCCCACTAGCGTACAACCTGCAGTCAGAAGCTGATAGTCCTGACTTCCAAATTACGGTTAATTACATTAACCTGCGGGCAGCTTGATACCAGAGCCTCTTATGTGTTAGCGTCTCCCTCAGTATCAGTAAGTGTCCCGACTTGCCTCTGATTGCGAAAAGCAGGCTTGTCCCCCACTGAACCAAGTTGCCTTTGCCGTTGGTGATGCTTCTCGGTTGATGTCCCATTGCAGGGCAATACCCCAGGGTTGTCCCTGGCTTGCCAATTGCACTATTTCAATATTTGACACTTCTGGGATGTGGCTCCTTTGGCACAAGGTGCAGGTGAGGACAGGATCCCAGGAAGTGGCTAGACAGCTACAGGTACGCTAGGCAATACGGCACCTGGATTCCCTCCTCAGGCCAGCCATCGCCAGGGCATCCAGTGCGGCCCGGTTAGCTACCTTCCGAGACAGCGGCAGTACACGGGGTGTCCGTGTGTCTCTGTAGACGGGCCTCTCGGGACAAAGGTGGGCAATGGCTCCGCCGAACCAGAGCTCCAGGTGGACCAAGTGGAGGCACGAGACGTTCGATGCTTTCCCCTGAGATTGGCTTCGGCATCTCTTGGGTGAGGCGCCACTCTGTTCAGTCTTATTAAGACGTGGGGGCGACACGTTTGGGATTAGCCCTTCCGACACCGACGACCTCGGAGAGGAAGCCGTTGAGGGGCGGAGCCTGGTCGCGGTGGGGTTCTCCGGAGGAGGAGGCTGACCCGCCCGCAGTGACCGGCCACACCGGCAGCGCCCGCGGTCAGCAGGCGGCGCTGACTGCGCTCGGACCCGCCCCTCCGAGCACGCGGCGCAGCGACCCGAGGACTCCAGCCGGGCGATGCCCCTTCCTGCCCTCCTGTCCCGGGACGGGGGTCAGCGTCCCCGAGAAGGAACTGCGGCCTCAGAAGAGAAATCCCACGGGACCTCGGAGCCGGGGGAGGTGCCGTGGCCTCGGGTTTGCGAGTGGAGCCCCGAGAGCCGACCTGGCGCGGCCGAGCGGCGGCGCTGAGTCCAGGTCCCGGAGGCCCGCGGACCTCGGGAGGGGGCGCCCGCTCCCGCCGCTCCGGCGCCGCTTCCCGGGAAGTTTCAAGTTTTGAAAGTCTCGGCGGAGGGGCCGGGGCTTCCGGAGCCCGACCGGTGAGAAGAGGCCGCGCGGCCAGAGCGCGCCATGGAGGAGGCGGCGCTGCGGCAGGTGAACGGCTCCGGGAGAGGCCGGGGTGCGGGCGCCGGCCGAGGGGGGCGGGGGGAGCCTCCGGCGGTGTCCCCAGCTCCGCCCCGCGTCCCTTTGCTGCCCCTGCCGCGGGCCCTCCCGCCCCGTCCCCTTCGCAGGGCATAACTGCGCACGGGAGTAAGGCGTTCGTGCCCCCTGGGAGCGTCCCCAAATCACCCCCATGGACTCGGAACCCCCCGCCAGGCCAGCCTAGGAGCACGTCTGAACCCTCGGTCAGAGCCACGAGGGTGGGCCCCAGTGTCCTAAATCGGTTCTTCAGGAAAGTAAAGGGAGGTCTGTGCGGGCTCCCCGGGGAGCGGCCCTGGGGGGGCAGAATTCGTGCGCTCTGGGCGAGGGGCCCGGGAGGGGCTAGTCCCGGCGCACTTGGGGTGGGGGGACCCTCCCAGAGCACAAGAGGAGTCCAGCCCTAAGGGGGAGGGGCCGGGTTCCTGCCACAGCCACAGCCATAGCGGCACTAGGTGCAGTGGGCACAGGAGCCAAGGCTGCGTGCATATCTGCTCTTGGGGAGGGTGAGGTGATGTTCCCGTGAAGAGCCGACGGGGAGGTGTGTGTGCACAGGGCAGGCGTCCAGCCCCGAGCAGACAGGAGTCTGGGCCACGCTCAAGAGCGGGGTGGCCTCCACCCCGATGCTGTGGCAACCTCAGGGCTGCGTCTCCCCCGCCCCCCCACAACCTCCTTCCTGCGGAGCTCCCTCCGCCTGTTCCAGCAGCGACTTGTACACATTTTCCTATTTCCTGTGAACCTCCGCCCAGCAGTGGAGCTGGGTGACTCAGGACCCCGGTGGCCGGGCCCCCAGCTCCATGGGAGCTTTGTTTGCTCCAGCCCTTGGCTCTGGCCTGCGCCTCCAGTCTAGAGCCTAGAGCCGGCAAAGGATTTCCTGAGCCCCACCCCTGCCCTCGGCCGGCCTGGCCTGCCCGGCCCCAGGCCTGGGCTGGGGGTGGGGTCCCTGAGGCTGGGGTGGCTACCCTTCCACTGGGCTCCGGAGATGGCGAGCGGAGAGGTAAGGCGGAGGCCCTGCAGGAGCCCCTGGGAGGGGTCATGGGTGACCCTGGGCTGAGGTCGGCTTTGGCACGGCTGGTTTGAAATGGGCTCTGGGAAGGTTTGCCTCTGCCTCGCTCCGGCCTGGGGTGAAGTTGTGAGAAAGCCTTTTGCTTTCTCCCGGGAGCTCGGCCCAGGAGAGGGTCCCCGGAGGCCTCCCTAGCCCTTCTGTGTGCCTCTGCTTTGCCACCTGAGGCCTCAAGGGAACAGTCCCGGCCCCACTCAGGCCTCCAGCTGCCCTCTAACCTTGAGTAAATCCCTCGCCTCTTTTCTGGCCCAGATCTTAGCCTGAACCCCAGCTTTAGAGCAGCAGCCTGGGAAGCGAGGCTGGCAGAGAGGGGCCGGGGCCTAGGGGTGGTGGTGTCCCCTCTGTGGTGTGACCATGGCAGGTTACTCGCCCTCTCTCTGTGCCTCCGTTTTCTCACCGACACAACGGGGACACAACTGCACCCACCTCACGGGGTTGTTGTCAGGACTGACAAATTAATGTACACCAAGCCCTCACAGACCCTGGCCCCCGAAGCACCCCGCACAGGGGAACAGTTTTCCCCTCACCCTCCTCACAAGTACAGAGGACAGGAGCGTGGGCTGGACAAATAGCCGTGGGGTTTCCACCCGGCTCAGGGCTACTCCTCTGCAGTCAGAGATGCTGCCCACACCCTGTGTGTGGGTCCCGGGTGCCATCCGTGCCTCCCTCCCCCGCTGTGCGTGCTGAGCTGAGGCCGGCGGCGGCGGGCACTGAGTGGCCTGCTCCTCTGCCATCCCACAGCCTGGGCCGGACCAGCGGCCCCCAGAGGACGAGAAAGAGGCGATCCGCCGGGCCATCCAGAAGGAGCTAAAAATCAAGGAGGGTGTGGAGAACCTGCGGCGGGCGGCCACCGACCGCCGCCACCTGGGCCACGTGCAGCAGCTCCTCCGGACCTCCAACCGCCGCCTGGAGCAGCTGCATGGGGAGCTCCAGGAGCTGCACACCCGCATCCTGCTGCCCGGCCCCCCAGCTGGTGAGTGAAGAGGCTGAGCAGCCCCCTGGGGACAGGAGGTCCCAGCTCACTAACCCAGCTCCTCGGCCCTGCCCAGGAGGGGAGGAGGAGAGAGCTAGGCTGTAGGTGAGGGGTTTATGGGCCCTCCATGTTGTGCACACAGAACCTGTGGCCCCGGGACCCCGGCCTCCGCCAGAGCAGCCAAGGGCCCGGCACCTGGAGGCTCTACAGAGGCAGCTGCAGGTGGAGCTGAAGGTGAAGCAGGGGGCGGAGAACATGACCCACACATATGCCCGCGGCACACCCAAGGTGAGGCCCCTGGGCTCTGATGGGGAGAGATTTGGCTCTTGGATTATGAGGGTCGGTGCTGTTCCCGCCTCTATTCTGAAAGGGAAATGCTACCCAGCCATTGATGCAATAAGGGAGACACAGTCCTAACCCTTAGTCTGGTGGAGAAGGCATCGTCCCGAATCCCAGCTTGGTGGGGAAGGCATGGCTCCCACCCCTAGTCTAACAGAGAAGGCAAACACGGAAGTTCCCAGTCTAATAGGGAAGACCCAGCCCCAGTGCCAGCCCCCAGCCTGATGGGGGAGCTCAGGCCTGACATGCCGGAGGAGGCTTGACCTCAGCCCTTATCTGGTCTGATGGGGGAGGCTCTGCCCCGGACCGCATCTAACAAGGGAGGCTCGGTTCTTTATCTGGCCTACTGTGGGAGGCTTGGCTTCGGTCCTGGTGAACGGGGGAGGCTTAGCTCCAGTCCCTGGTCTGACCAGGGTGGCTCTGGGCTAACGCATGTCACGACCCCACAGGGGAGGAAGCTCCTGGCAGCTGCTCAGCAGATGCTGCGGGACAGCCAGCTGAAGGTGGCCCTGCTGCGGATGAAGATCAGCAGCCTGGAGGCCAGCGGGTCCCCGGAGCCAGGTGAGGCCTCGCACCTCTCGAAGCGAAGCGGGGATGGGCAGGGCAGAGCAGGGCGTGGGCCTGAGGGCTGACCCCCTCCTCCCAGGTCCTGAACTGCTGGCGGAGGAGCTGAGGCACCGGCTGCGCATTGAGGCTGCCGTGGCCGACGGGGCCAAGAACGTGGTGAAGCTGCTGGGTAGCCGGCGAATGCAAGACCGCAAGGCGCTGGCCGAGGTCAGGCCGCCGTCCCCTCCTGTTGCCACTCCTCTCTGAGGGTCTCCTTGTTCCCATCCCCCCTCTGCAGCGACGGGAGGCACCATGGACTGGCCATGTGGGGTGGCAGTGAGGAACCAGGAGGCTCATTCTGTCTAGACCTCAGAGGGGGGGTGTCTACAGGTGGCCCGAGCGAGTGCCCCCACACCCCTTACCCCATTGGCCTGTGTCCCCTCTGCAGGCTCAGGCCCAGCTCCAGGAGTCCTCCCAGAAACTGGACCTCCTGCGGCTGGCCTTGGAGCAGCTGCTGGAAGGACTGCCTCCTGCCCACCCTCTGCGTGGCAGAGTGGCCCGGGAGCTGCGGACTGCTGTGTCTGGGAACCCTCAGCCTTCGGGGATGCTTGTAAAGCCCATCGCCATGACAGGTAGCAGGAGCCCCTCCCACGGCAGAGCTCTCGTTCCCTTCCAGAAAGGGCTGAGATACAGTGGGGAAGAACTCTGGAGAAGGGTTCCAATCCCGGCTCCACCACCCCCTAGCTCTGAGCCCTTGGACAACTGACATCCTTTCTCCCAACCTCAGTTTATCCATCTGTAAAATGGGGACGATAACAGCACCTCCTTCATGGGGTTGCTGTGAAAATGCAGTGCTAAGCACTCTTTGGGCACAGTTAGCACTCTGTCAGTGAAGCTATTATTTAAATGAGTAACCATAGTAACGTTGAAAGCGCCAGTGTTAGGGAGCTCTCAGCCCCGGAGGCCTTGGTACCCAGTCCTGGGCAGCTTGGGCTATTACAGAGTTCGTTCTTATCCCAAGTTGGATCTGTCTCCTGAGAGTGGCAGCTGAATTGCAATCAGTAAGTAATCTCAGATGCAGACTTTGGAAGCCCTGAGCTTCCCACCTGGGAGACAGCACCAACTAGAGAGCCTTCCTGCTCAGAGCTGGTTCGAGGGTACACAGGCCACATCCCATTGTGAGCAGAGCTGAGAGGGGGAGGTGCAGCGGCCGGATGGGCCCCCTCACCCGGCCTCAGAGAATCAAGAATGATCCCTGGAGGAGATGGTGGTGTCTGAGCTCGGCCGTACCGGGCTTATGAGATTTGGCCAAATGGATGAGCTGGGGAAGGCAGGGGAAATGACTTGTTAAAAGGCCTAGAAGTGGGCTATCGGGGCCACTCTAAACCTGTCTCCTGGCTAAACACCTTAGTTCCTCCCCAGGCCACTGCCCTCGTCTAAGGTCCTTTGGGGTGTAACCCCCAGGCCTGGACTCCTTAAATGGTGCTCTTTGGCCCAGTTTATTTCCTCAAAAACTACTCGAGCCCTACTGCTTCCTCTTCGAGGGACAAAAGTCCAGTGACCCTAAAAACGAATCCACTTGGTTGGCAAAACACTCTTTGTACCCCTCGTGGGAGGTGGGACAGAGCTGAGACTCCTTCCCTCTGTACAGATGGGGAAACTGAGGCCCAGGGAGGAGGGGGGATAGGACAGGCAGCCCGGCTTCCTGCTCCCCAAGCTCTGGTCTCTGCCACGCCGCTCCCAGGCCCTGAGCCCTGGGTAGCATGTCATCATGCACCGTGGCTCCATGTGGCTTGGCTGAGGTCTGAGGGTCACTCCTCCGCCTGTGGGTCCCTGCTGCCCCCAACACATGGACGGTGCTCAGGAGGGAGGGCCAGCTGGTCTGCCTGGAGGGTGGCAGATGGCTGCCAAGGCCTAATGTGGGCAGGCTCTGGGTTCAGCCATCTCTACAAGAAGGTAGTGTTCCTGGGGTCCAGGTGTCCACTGGGGGTGGCAGTGGGAGGTTGGCACCTGACCATGCTTTCCTTCCCCCCTACCTTCCCCCACCCCCCGCTCCCCACAGGGACACTGCAGGTCCACCTCCTGGGCTGTGAGCAGCTGCTGACAGCTGTGCCCGGCCGGTCCCCGGTGACCGCGCTGGCCAGGAGCCCCTCCCAGGGCTGGCTTCGGGGCAGAGCCAGGCAGCAGCGTGGCACAGGAGAGCTGGCCAGTGAGTAAGGGGCTGCAGGGAGCTCTGGGGGGCAGCAACCCCCACTCCTGGCCTTCCCTGAGCCCTGGTTCTGGCCCTGCAGGTGAGGTGCTGGCCGTGCTAAAGGTGGACAATCGCATCGTGGGCCAGACGGGCTGGGGGCCGGTAGCCCAGCAGTCCTGGGACCAGACCTTTGTCATCCCCCTGGAGCGGGTGAGGCCGGCTTTTGTGAGGCCAGGGGTGACTTTGGGCCACCGGGTGGAAGGCCAGCCCCATCTTCAACCGGCCTTTCCGATACAGGCCCGAGAGCTGGAGATCGGGGTGCACTGGCGGGACTGGCGACAGCTGTGCGGCGTGGCCTTCCTGCGGCTGGAGGACTTCCTGGACAATGCGTGTCACCAGCTCACCCTCAGCCTGGTGCCCCAGGGGCTGCTCTTTGCCCAGGTGCCCACTGACCCCTGCCTTCTGATCACATGGGTTCCTGGCTCCCTCGGAGGAATGGACATTGAGGCCCAGAGGGAGGAGGTCTCCAAGAATAGGTTCCCAGGCCGTCTCCGAGGCCCACACGGAGTCCAGAGGCCTGTGTCCTTGTCCTGACTGCCCTGCTTCATGGGTGACTCTAGACAAGTGCCTCTCTTCTCTGGGCCTCAGTTTCCCCACTGGTACCAATGAGGATGTTGATTCCGTCTCTCTGAGCCCTTCTGGCTCTTGCATCGTTGTCACTGAGGGCTCAGGCTGGGATCCTGGAGGCTGGGGAGGTGCCCATGGCAGGTGGGGTGGGAGGGGACTGGTCTTCAGGTAACCTTCTGTGACCCCACAGGTAACCTTCTGTGACCCTGTCATTGAGAGGAGGCCCCGGCTGCAGAGGCAGAAACGCATTTTCTCTAAGCGCAGGGGTACGGACAGGAGAGGGCTGTGTACGTGGGGAAGAGGGCAGGGGGGTCAGGGGGCCCCGGGACTGAACCTCCCTTTGGCCGCAGGTCAGGACTTCCTGAGGGCTTCCCAGATGAACCTCAGCATGGCGGCCTGGGGGCGCTTGGTCATGAACCTGCTGCCCCCCTGCAGCTCCCCAAGCACGATCAGCCCGCCCAAAGGGTGCCCCCGGACCCCTGCCACTCCTCGGGGGGCCACCAGCCCTGCCTCGCCCAGGTGAGAAGCCACCTCACCCCCCAGACTCCCAGCTTCTCTGCAGCGCCCGCCTCTCCAGGTGCTGTCAGTGTCTGTCTTTCTGTCCATTTCCCTCTCTCTCTCTCTCTCTCTCTCTCTCTCTCTCTCTCTCTCTCCATGGCTGTGTGTCCATCCCCCAGCTGTTCTGTCTGCCTGTGCCCCACCATGTGTCTGCTCCCTCCCCACAGTAGTTTCCCACCCAAGAAGACCCCCTTGGGAGAAGAGATGAGGCCGCCACCCAAGCCCCCGCGCCTTTACCTGCCCCGGGAGCCAGCCCTCGAAGAGACGCCGGTGAGGGGGGCTGGTAGCCCTGGGGGTGCTGGGCTGGGGGTGGCGGAGCTGCAGGGAGGGAGGAAGGAAGCCCTGCTCTGCCCTGAGCCCCTCTGCCCTCCCTCACAGCGCACCAAACGCCCCCACATGGAGCCCAGGACTCGACTGGGGTCATCTCCACCCGCCTCCGCGACCAGGTACCCCGTCAGGTTCACCTTCTTGTTTGAGACATTGTCCACTCACTCGAGTGCCTGTGTGTCCACTCAGTCCTCACCCCGCGGCTCCTGGGCGCATTCACTGGCTCGCTCAGGTTCTCACTCTGAACCAACATTATTGAGCCCAGCTGTATGCCAGACTCCAGGCAACCGCTGTCCTGAGCCCCCGTCCGCCAGCCCCAGAGGTGGGGCCAGGCCAGGATTGGACATGAAGGGCTGGTGGAGGCCCAGCCTTGGCCCAGGGGGCTTCCTGTGCCCGCTCTCTTTCAGGAAACCCCCACGGCTTCAGGACTTCCGCTGCTTGGCTGTGCTGGGTCGGGGACACTTTGGGAAGGTGGGTGCAGTGCAGGGTGGGCAGCCCTCGGCGCATTAGCTCGGAGGACGCTGTGATCGTGAGGTAGTAGTTGGGGGAAGTAAAGGCTCCCGGTACTGCCCACCTGGAGCCCAGCCTTTCTCTGGTCTCCAGGTTCTCCTGGTGCAGTTCAAGGGGACGGGGAAATACTACGCTATCAAAGCGCTGAAGAAGCAGGAGGTGCTGAGCCGGGACGAGATAGAGAGGTGTGTGGTGATGCCACGGGGCACCGGGCCTGCAGCGGGCCCCGGATGGCTGGCCTGGGCTATTGGCACCAGAAGGCAGCCGAACCCTCCTGGGGCTTTGAAGTGGTGACTCTGGGGCCAGCCAGGCCTGGGTTCTTTTTTTAGCACCTGCAGTTAACGATGGGCCCTTGGGCAGGTCCCTCTGCACCTCAGTTTCCTCATCTGTAAAATGGGACAGTGGTGGTTGTGCAGGTTAAATGACCCACGTGAGTTCCTGATACAGAGAAACTGTCACTCCACGTAGCTGCCCGGCACTTTGAGGCACAGTGAGCTTGGGGTGTCCTGTGGGTGCAGGGCACAGCAGTGGAGGTTTCCTTCCCTCTGAAACCCACACCCTCCCCTCAGCCTGTTCTGCGAGAAGCGGATCCTGGAGGCCGTGGGCCGCACGGGGCACCCCTTCCTGCTGTCCCTCCTGGCCTGCTTCCAGACCTCCAGCCACGCCTGCTTCGTGACCGAGTTTGCGCCGGGTGGCGACCTCATGATGCAGATCCACGAGGACGTTTTCCCTGAGCCCCAGGCGCGGTGGGTTTCCGTTCCTCTCGTCTGCCTCTTCCAACAAGCCGGCCCTGGTTCCCTACACTGGGCCTCCCTCACCCTGCTTCCTCCGGGCACCCATCAGCGACGGAGCAGGGCGTCAGGGAGGCCTGGGTTCAAATCCTGGGTATCAGCTCTCACAGAATTTGTGACCTTGAGCCTCCGTTTATGTAGCTAGGAAGCGGGTTGAAAATAACTGTTTCAGAGGCTGGTTGCAGAGATGGGCATAACATTAATGAATTGCCGGTGAATAGTGACTGGCAGCTGAAGTTAGTTCTTGTCCACCAGAGTGCGCCCCTGAAGTCTGGGCTCATACCAGCTCTGCCACTAGCTGTGTGACCCCGGGCACGTCACTGACCTGGGGTCTCAGCCTCATTTGAAAACAGGCCTGCAGGCTGCCGGGAGGAGGCCGGGAGAATGAGATCTGAGACCCCAGGAAGAGGAGGCTGTGAGCTGGCAGCAACCTTGGGCTGCTGTCTGGGGGAGCCCCACCCCCCCAAGAGGCTTGTCCCAGCTTCTTGCCCACATCCAAGGGTCCCCAGGCCATGGCCATCCTGCGCCTCCCTGCCCTCCCTTCCCCCCACAGTCCTGGGCCTAAGCTTCCCCTAAACCCCCTCCAGGTTCTACCTGGCCTGTGTGGTCCTGGGACTGCAGTTCTTGCACGAGAAGAAGATCATTTACAGGTAACTTGTCCCCGGGAGGGAGGCTGGGGGAGTGGCGAGGGCGCGGATGCCGTCTTTCTCCTGGGCGCCGTTCCAGGGCCCCTTTGCTCTGCCCCCCACCCTCCCAGGGACCTTAAGTTGGATAATCTTCTGCTGGACGCCCAGGGTTTCCTGAAAATCGCAGACTTCGGGCTATGTAAGGAAGGTGGGTGTCTCCCGTCCAGGATCCTGTGTCCTCCAGCCTTGGCACCCAGTCCAGGCCAGCAAGTGGCGTCTCCCGGGAAATCTCCCCACCGCACCCTCAGTCCAGGGACCAAGTGCTTCCTCCCCAACCCTACAAGCTCTGAGGAGCCCTAGCTTCCCTTGGCCCAAGGGCGAGCCTGTGCTCCAGAGCTGGGCGAGGGCACTGGGTTCTGCTTCCTTCGTGGCCTTGGCACCTGAGCTTGGCCGAGCCTCGCTGCCTAGGTCCGATGTCGTAAAATCCATTCCCACCTCCGAGAGTGGGGCAGGGCTTGGCAGTTAGGTTTGGGGGGACATAAGGGTTGGTTGTTGGATCTTACCACAGAGGTTACTGCGGACCAGACACACTGAGCCGGCTTTGATGTGGATGTTGATTTGCAGGGATTGGCTTTGGGGACCGGACCAGCACCTTCTGCGGCACCCCGGAGTTCCTGGCCCCCGAGGTGCTGACCCAGGAGGCCTACACGCGGGCCGTGGACTGGTGGGGGCTGGGCGTGCTGCTGTACGAGATGCTGGTGGGTGAGGTGAGTGCCGAGCCTGGGCGGCCAGGGCCTCGAGGTCGGGGTGGGCTGGGAGTGGCCGTGCACCCCGCTGAGCCCCCCTCCCCGCAGTGCCCATTCCCAGGGGACACCGAGGAGGAGGTGTTTGACTGCATCGTCAATGCGGAGGCCCCGTATCCCCGCTTTCTGTCGGTGCAAGGACTCGAGCTCATTCAGAAGGTAACGAGTGCAGGGTGCAGGGCTGGGCGGCACCACCCGTCCTCGGGGCCCTGGGCCCAGCTCCCTCGGGGGCTTGGGGAGGCGGCAGCCTGGGGCCCAGTGCCCTCGGTGAGCACTGCTCTTGCCCAGCTCCTCCAGAAGTGCCCGGAGAAGCGCCTGGGGGCCGGCGAGCAGGACGCCGAGGAGATCAAGACACAGCCTTTCTTCGGGGTGAGTGGCCGGGCGCAGTGGGAGGTGCGGAGGGACCTCGTGGGCTGCCACTGCCGTCACCTCAGGCACCTCTGCCCTTGTCCCCAGACCACCGACTGGCAGGCTCTGCTGGCCCGCGCTGTGCAGCCCCCCTTTGCACCCACCCTCTGCGGGCCCACAGACCTGCGCTACTTCGAGGGCGAGTTCACGGGGTTGCCGCCTGCCCTGACCCCGCCAGACCCCCGCGGCCCCCTCACTGCCCGCCAGCAGGCCGCCTTCCGGGACTTCGACTTCGTGTCAGAGCGATTCCTGGAGCCCTGAGGGCCTTTCCCGTGTCCCTGTCTCCTGCCCCCCCCCCCCCCCCCCGCCCCCCGACTCTTAGAGCCTCCCTTGCCCACCCGTCTGCCCAGCTACCCGCCCTGCCCTGGAGGCCAGGCCTTGCCTGGTATTTATCAGCCCTTCGGACTCGAGGTGGTGGCTCGGCTCAGTCTCTGGGCCTGGTGCTCCCTCCCTCCTCCTCCCCCGCCCCTCCCGTCTCTCAGCCAGACGTGGACAGAAAGGGTGGCATGGTGAGGAGCAATTTGGTTTGGTTTTTAATACTTGACTTGCTTTATGGATTATTAAATATGCGAAACTGTGCACTAGAGGGATTCTGGCTGGGAGGGTGGAAGGTTCCGGATGCCCCGGGCACTGGGGCCCTAGCCCGGCACAGGTCCTCTTCCTCCCCTCCTTCCTTAGGAGGTCAGTCTGCTCTGAGGCTGGGAGGTGTGGGCAGACGTGAGCAGCCCCAGGCCCTCGGGGTCCGCCCTTCGTTTCAGGCACAAGATGGTGGCTCT
>NW_005871513.1:421317-463985 GCF_000147115.1 Myotis lucifugus
GACCCTAAACAGCCTGGCTGCTGCCCTCACCCTCTTCCTCCTCCTCCTCGGCCAAGAGGGTCTCCCAGGGCCCCGAGGGCCATCCGCAGAAGAAGTGGGCCAGGTTGCGGATCAGGCCCCGGTCAAAGGGGTTGCCGGGGCGCTGGCGGAGGTAGGCGATGCGGTGCGAGGAGAGGAACTCCCAGGTGGTGGTGTTGCTGGCCACCAGGTAGATGTGCGAGGCCAGGAGCAGGCCGGCCACCATGGAGAAGAGGGAGAGCAGCAGGAAGGTGGCGAACAGGAGCCCGCTGGACCGCAGCCACAGCCCCCAGGGCTGGAAGAAGCGGAGGCCGGACCTGTGGGGCAGCAGAGGGATGGGGGCCCAGAGCTGGGAGAAGGCAAGGGCGCCCCAGGGAGCCCAGGAGGGCAGGCCAATGGTGAAGGGTCGGGGCCCCTGAAGGTGTCCGGCTGTGCACACCTTGTGGGCACATGCTGCCCGACCTCCCCACACCCCCTCCACACACACACAAGGCAGCGGCGGGACCCACCATGCCAGGTACAGGCCCCACAGAAGCACCACAAGCTGCAGCGCCAGGTAGGCCACGAAGAGCGGGTGGTTCCGTTCCCCCACACAGTTCTCCATCCAGGGGCAGTGGTGGTCGTAGCGGCGGACGCAGCGGCGGCACTCGCTGCAGTGCCGGGCCCGCAGGGGTTGCTGGGCACAGAGAGTCGGGCTCGACACTGGGTCCCCCCAGACCAACAGCGAGGGCAGGGATGAGGGTGGGAGGTCGGGGCCTGAGTCTGGGAGGCCTGGGGGGTGAGGCCAAGGCGCTGGGGCAGGAGGCGATCGGTCTCAACCTTACCCCTGGCCCTCCAGGAAGTCCCTGAGCCACTCACCAGCACCATGCAGTGTCTGCAGCGCCGAAGGGCGATGGCCGGAGGAACCATGGCTGTCTGCTCCTCCTTGGCCTCCTCCTGAAAATGGGGGCCAGGCCATAAGATGGGGGTCCCCTGGGGAGGCAGGTGGCTGGTGAACACATTTTGGAGGCCATCCCATGGGTAATGAGGTGGTAGAGTGGGGCACAGTGCCCTGGACCTAGTGAGGCTGTGTGACCCTTGCCAGTTGCTTTCCCTCTCTGGGCCTTGGCCATTTCCTCACTGCAGATGGGTTTCTGGGCTGGCAAGAGGATTCACTGAGATGCCCCAGAAAAGCCCTCCACACACAACCTGGCATGAGACTGTTATTGGGGCCTTGGGTCCCCTGTTGGTGGGAGGAGGGGTTCAGTTCCCCAGGGGCCCCCTGGTTACCTGGGGCTGGATGTTCACGTAGCCTGGGGTCCATGAGTGACACGGCCAGATAGAGCAGCAGGGAGCCCAGGACGAGGAGCAGGAAGGTGAGGGGCAGGAAAAGCTCCCCCTGTTCTTCCCATTGTCGCAGTGCTGCCGAGGCCAGAGGAGAGTGAGGCCGGGCTGGGGGACAGGAGGGGGTGTGGGGGAAGGGGCAGGGGGCAGGTACAGGTGGAGGGGGGAGTGTGTGCTGGCTGAGCAAAGGCCTGGGGATGGGGTTTGATGAGTGTCCAGGTGTGTCTCCTGCATAGGTACAGTTCAGGACCAGCAAAAAAAGAGAAAGGCAGCTCATCTCTACTCTCTGGAGGGCACCAGGGAATCATGGAAGGTTAGAGGGCAGATCTGGAAACCCTCCCAGTGAAGGTGATCAGAGGGGAAGCCTGGAGGCACAGAGAGAGGGCTGTCCAGAAGGGAGAGGAAGGTGGCTGGACGAGAGCGGAGAGGAGGAGATGGACAGATGGGGGTTAGGGAGTGAAGGGGCCAGACCTGACTGGATGTCGGGGAGAGGAAGGAGGGGGTCCCTGCCTCTGGCTCCACCGTGGGAGACCAGCCAGGTCTGAGAGGCTCATGAGACAGACAGGAAGGCGGGACTGGCAGGCTCAGATGCTGCAAAGAGGGCCAGGATGGTGGCCCAGGCCAGGAAGGGTCTAGAGCAGCCGTGGGCAAACTACGGCCTGCGGGCCGGATACGGCCTGTTTGAAATGAATAAAACTAAAAAAAAAAAAAAAGACCGTACCCTTTTATGTAATGATGTTTACTTTGAATTTATATTAGTTCACACAAACACTCCATCCATGCTTTTGTTCCGGCCCTCCGGTCCAGTTTAAGAACCCATTGTGGCCCTTGAGTCAAAAAGTTTGCCCACCCCTGGTCCAGACCAAAGAGGTGACTGAGGATTTGGGGGAGGCGGGGAGTAGGGGGGGGGCGCTAAGATACGAGGGGTGTGAGATAGCCAGACAGCAGAGTGAACAACTCCGGTTGTAAAAGGAGCAGAGAAAGAAGGGGGGTTTCTTTCTGATGGGGAGACTGAGCAGGTTTTTAGGCTAAAGGGCGAAGACTGGCCCGGCTGGCGTGGCTCAGTGGTTGAGCATCGACCTATGAACTAGGAGGTCACGTTTCAGTTCCTGATCAGGGCACACGCCCGGGTTGTGGACTCCACCAGTGTGGGGTGTGCAGGAGGCGGCCGATCAATGATTCTCTGCCATCACTGATGTTTCCAGCTCTCCTCCCTTCCTCTCGGAAATCAATAAAAATATATTTAAAAAAATAAAGGGCAAAGACTGTGGAGGAAACTTGAGAAGGTCTTAGGAAGAAAGTGAGAACACCCCGGCCCAGGGGGGGAGGCTGAAGCAAGGAGGGGTGGGAACCCAAGGGGAGGGATGGGAGTGGGGGTGTCTGTGGGGTGAGAGCTACTAGGGCAAGAAGCAAGGGTGGGGACATGGAGGAGGGGTCACTTCCCTGTGAGGTGCTCTCTTGCCTGAGGATGGGGAGCCTGGACTTGGGCGGCGGAGGGAAGGTTGGGAGTCAATTCCCGGGCAGGATCGGTGGATCCTGAGACCAGGGGAGATGGGGGCTGGACTTGGTCATCGGATCAGGTGGCCATCGCATGGGTCCCGGGATGGACAGGGCATGTGGCAGGGACCAGGAAGACGCTGGGATGAATTAGGGACTGACGGGGTCTTAGGCGGAAACTCTTGGAATGACAGGCGGGGAAGGGGCCTCGGGAGCCGGCGGAGACGGGTGGTCCCCCCGGGTCTCTGGGGCTTCGGCGGGGGACCCAGTAAGATCCAAATGTCTGGGGACCACGGGGGAGCGGGTGGGTCCGGGTGGCGCGGGTCCGGCTCACCGGTGTCGTGCAGGAAGAGCACCAGCGTGATTCCCCAGGTCAGCACCGTGTGCCCGGTCCGCACCAGGACGCCCGGGCTGAGGAGCGCCCAGGGCGCCATAACCTCGGCCCCCGGCCCCACCCGGAAGAAGCGCCCAGAGGGGCGGGCCCTCCGAGGGAGAGGGGCCCAGATGCCCGGCGATTGGCGAATCCTGGGAGTGGGCGGGGTCAGGCTGGGGCAGGGAGGCTGCCTATTGGATAGCAGCTGCGGCCGAGTAGGTCCTCGAGCCAACAGGTGCCTGAAGAGGCTGAGGGCGGGGCCGGCGCGCGCGCAGCCCGTAGCTCCGCCACCCCAGTCCCTTCCCGGCAGGTGTGTTTTCGGAGCCCGGAGCCGTCGCAGGTCTCCATCCCTTCCCAGCCCCACAGCCTCGCGCATGCGTGCCGCTCCCTGGGAGCTTCAAAGATCCAGGTGTGTGGAGTCCAGGTTGCAGAATTGTGCCCGGTTCAAAGATGTGATGACTGAGGTTTCAACAGGCAGCGCTCGCCCAAGGCTCAGTGGTGACATTCTTACCTCCTTGCTGTTCATTATCAGGGATCGCAAACGGGTTTAGAGCAAAGTGGGGTTCCGTGGTGCAGGTTCAGGCTACCAGAGGCCCAACTTGGGTCCGAGTCAGGAATGCCACGCTCTCCCTTCCTCTCTGTGAGAGCGTGGGCAAGTTACTGAACCACTTTGAGCTCTGCTTTTTGTCTGTATAACAGATGATAATGGCATCCCCTCCGGAGGTGGTTGGGAGGATTTACTAATGGCAGCACAGCGTCCAGCACAGTGCTTAGACCCCAGCGACACCCTGCCAGCCCGGCTTCCCGACCCGAGGCTTCGTCATTCACTGCCCATACTCCTTCAGCCGTGTCTCCAGGGCCTTCCTTATTCAGCTCTGCCTTTGCACCCACACCTCCCACTAATACCAATGTCCACCTTCTTTCTCCATCAGATTGGCCCCCTTCCAACTTCTACAGCAAGCCTCTTAATTTTTTTTTTTTTATTTGAGAGGGAGAGAAATACAGATTGGTTGTTCCACTAATTTATGCATTCATTGGTTGATTCTTGTATGTGCCCTGATGGGGATCGTACCCATAACCTTGCAGTATTGGGAGGATGCTCTAACCAAGTGACCAAGTGAGCTATCCGGCCAGGGCCCGGGGATCCTTTTCTGACATCTATTATTTTTTTAAATATGTTTTTATTGATTTCAGAGAGGAAGGGAGAGGGATAGAGAGATAGAAACATCAATGATGAGAATCATTGACTGGCTGCCTCTTGCACGCCCCCTACTGAGGAGGATCCAGCCCGCAACCCAGGCATGTGCCCTGACCAGGCTGATGCTCTACCCACTGAGCAAAACCAGCTAGGACATGACATCTGTTATTTTTGTCAGCTCAACATTCCTTTTTCTGTTGGGGAACTAACTCTTCCCCATCTCATGTGATTCTGAAGGAACTGTGTCCCTCACTCCATAGAGTGGTGGGAAGTCATTGTAGGCGTGTGACTCTAGAAAGCCAAGCACTTGCCCATCTGGTTGTCTCCAGTGATTGGTCCTAGTTGGTGGGCATGTGACTTGGCAGGGCCAATTATAATCATTCCATGGGAGTAAGGCAAAGCTGCTGAGAAAGGCTTTCTTTGGGATCTCAAGCAGGAATAGAGTATAAGGGCAACTGACAGCTGTCTTTACACTCTGTGGAGAGAGACTGTGGCCGGAGAAGGTGAGGCCATCTTATAAAGAGACAGAGATAAGCAGGACCAAAAGGGTGTATGAAAGACAGTCTTAACATTGTCTGGGCCCCTACATCCAGCTTTGCCTGAAGCTGGTATTAGCTCTAGTTTCCCCAGTTGCATTAGTCAGTGAATCCCACCCTCCAACCTCTGACTAATCTGGGTTGGTGTTTGAATCGGGTGTCTGTCACTTGCAACTCAATCTTTTTTTTTAAGTTAAATCTTTATTGTTCAGATTATTACATTTGTTCCTCTTTTTTCCCCCCATAACTCCCCTCCACCCAGTTCCCACCCCACCCTCTGCCCTCACTCCCCACCCATTGTCCTCATCCATAGATGCACGATTTTTGTCCAGTCTCTACCCGCATCCCCCACACCCCTTTCCCCCGCAAGAATAGTCAGTCCATTTCCTTTCTATGCCCCTGATTCTATTATAATCACCAGTTCATTCTGTTCATCAGATTATTTATTCACTTGATTTTTATTTTTATTTATTTATTTAAATATATTTTATTGATTTTTTACAGAGAGAAACAGAGAGATAGAGAGTTAGAAACATCGATGAGACAGAAACATTGATCAGCTGCCTCCTGCACACCCCCTACTGGGGATGTGCCCGCAGCCAAGGTACATGCCCTTGACCGGAATCGAACCTGGGACCCTTCAGTCCACAGGCGGACGCTCTATCCACTGAGCCAAACCGGTTTCGGCAATTCACTTGATTTTTAGATTCACTTGTTGATAGATGTGTTTTTGTTTTTCATAATTTGTATCTTTACCTTTTTCTTCTTCTTCCTCTTCTTAAAGGATACCTTTCAGCATTTCATATAATACTGGTTTGGTGGTGATGAACTCCTTTAGCTTTTTCTTATCTGTGAAGCTCTTTATCTGACCTTCAATTCTGAATGATAGCTTTGCTGGATAAAGTAATCTTGGTTGTAGATTCTTGGCATTCATCACTTTGAATATTTCTTGCCACTCCCTTCTGGCCTGCAAAGTTTCTGTTGAGAAATCAGCTGACAGTCTTATGGGTACTCCCTTGTCGGTAACTGCCTTTCTTTCTCTTGCTGCTTTTAAGATTCTCTCTTTGTCTTTTGCTCTTGGCATTTTAATTATGATGTGTCTTGGTGTGGTCCTCTTTGGGTTCCTTTTGTTTGGGGTTCTCTGCGCTTCCTGGACTTGTAAGTCTATTTCTTTCACCAGGTAGGGGAAGTTTTCTGTCATTATTTCTTCAAATAGGTTTTCAATATCTTGCTCTCTGTGGACGAAAGGGGCCACATGCTGACCTGACAAGCTCAGGAGAGGCCTGCATGGCAGTTCTGCAGACTCGGAGACCTAAGTAACCACAAAGGATGGTCTGAAATTAAACTTTAACTAAAAGCAGTTATGGTGGCAGTATGTCCTAGGCCAGTATCTTCACTGACAAGATCACTTTGATCCTTACTGAGCCCATTTGCCTTTTTGCCTCTAAGATAACATACCCTTTGAAATGTCTGGGTAACTTGTAACTTCCCTTTTTTCTGGAGCCCCTGGGGCACAACCAAATGTTCTGGGCGCCAGGACAAATACTACAAATTCCTTCATTATCATGTTAATTGATCCTGTACCCACCTAAGTATGTG
Organism: Myotis lucifugus; assembly: GCF_000147115.1. Taxonomy (NCBI): domain Eukaryota; kingdom Metazoa; phylum Chordata; class Mammalia; order Chiroptera; family Vespertilionidae; genus Myotis; species Myotis lucifugus. Next base: position 427,862 of record NW_005871513.1, read on the forward strand.
TCCATCATTTTACTTTTTATCCTATCACAGAGGTTTCCCCGCTTCGCTTAATCCCACCTCCTTAAATCTGTCACCAATGAATTTCATGTATAAATACGGATGTAACCTTGCCATTCTCCGGAGCACTATCTCAATTCATTGAGGTTCTGCTTCCCGGCATATGTCGACAGTTTGGCTCAAATAAACTCACAAAAATTCCTTATAGGTTTCAATGGTTTTTTTCGTTAACATCTCTCTCTTCTTCTGGCACCTCTATAATTCGGATGTTGGTATGCTTGAAGCTGTCCCATAGGCTCCTTACACTAGCTTCGTATTTTTGGATTCTTTTTTCATTTTGCTTTTCCGGTTGGGTGTTTTTTGCTTCTTCGTATTTCAAATCTTTGACTTGATACTTGCGATCCTCTAGTCTGCTGTTGGGAGTCTGTATAATATCCTTTATTTCAGTCAGTGTATGCTTAATTTGCAGTTGGTCCTTTATCATAACCTTGAGGGTCTGACTAGATTTCTTGAGGATCTCACTACATTTATCGGCGGTCTCACCAGTCTTTTCGAGGGTCTTACTAAATTTATCGGTGGCTTCTAGAAAGTTTTTGAAAAACCTTAATAGTGTGGTTTTGAACTCTATATCCAGTAGTTTGCTTTCCTCCATTTCTGTCATTTGTGTCCTGTTTCTTTGTCTCCGCATTTTTTATGCTTCCCTGTGTTGATAAAGTGGTTTTCTGTGCTAAGTGTCCTCTAGGGCCCAGTGGTTCAGCCTCCCCAATTACCTGAGGAGGACACTCTTGGTGCACCCCCTTGTGGGCTTTGTGCACAGTCTTGTTGTAGTTAAGCCTTGATTGTTGTAGTTATCACTGGGAGGAATTGACCTCCAGGCCAACTGGCTGTGAGAATCAGCTGTGTCTACGGTGGGAGAACTTCTGTGCTGGAGACACCCTCTGGGGCAAGACTTGCTTCAATGGGGCTTTAGTGCTCACTGAGTCTGCACCCTAGGTGTGTCTTTTACGGTTCCACGGAGCTGCAAACTGGATGGTCCCACTCTGACCTCTGGGCTTCCTGGCTCCTGGATCTCTAGGGAGGTGCTAATCTAGCCTTTGCCTGAGGCTACCCAGCAAAAGCCTCCCTGCAGGGCTTGGGCGGGGCAGGTCCCACGGGATCAACAGGGCGGGGCTAGCAGTTATGGCTGCTCTCAGTCCTGCCCTCAGAGGCTCTGCTTCTCAGTGTCCCAGTAATCGCTGCAAGCACCTCTGAGAGAAAGCTGCCCTCGGGTTCTGACCGATGCCAAACAGTCCCGCTTCTCCCGTATGAGTCTGGGTCCCCAGAGACTTGCCTGGAACTGGAGCTCAGAGCCTGAGACTCCCTCCCGATTGAAAACGACAACCGCGCCCTCAGCCGCCAGCCTGCTCCATGTGTGCCTCTGTACCTTAGTATTTTACTTCCACACCGCACCTCCTCTGAGTCTCAGTAAGCTTTTCTCTTTCCTTCTAGTTGTAGAATTTCCACTCAGCCAGCCTTCCTGTGGTTCTGGATGATGTCTGTTCCGTCTTTTAGTTGTATTTTTGAAGTTGTTGTGCGAGGCAGCAAACTCTGGTGTTTACCTATGCCGCCATCTTGGTTTCTCTCGCAACTCAGTCTTGATAACTGCAATGGAGTATGATTTAGCTGAGTGAGGAATTCTAGCACATTATCCACTTAACCCTGAAGCTTCCATGAGTCAGTGACATACTGATGTCACAGATCAAGTCGGAAACTAAAGTGGTAAGGACAGATTTAATCGGTAATACCCTCTTGTCGTAGGGAAGAGGTTCCAGCGTGAACTCAGCGCCACTTCAATTTGCACAGAGGTGACCGGGCATTTTAAACCGACAAGAACAGACACTGGGGGTACGGGAGTAAAGGAAAAGGGGGCCATATTTATGGTGACGGAAGACGATTTGATTGTGGTGGTGGGCACACAATTGAAAAAAAGAACAGACAGACGCTACCACTACATTTGATCTTAGCCAAAAGGCCAGAAGCGATTGGTGAACTGGGGGCTTGGGCAGACTCCGGGGCGTGAAACATTACGAAGGGTTGGTGAGTAAACGCTCATTATGCCCGCTGTGTCTGCTGGCTGGCAGTTGCTGAAGTTTGGCTTCTATCCTCCCAGAGACGAGGAGACAGGCCCGCCCCATCCTTCCTGAGGATTACATTTCAAAAGAATGGCGTTCAGGTCCTTGAGAAAGACACCCCTGAGAAGATACAAATTCATTTCAGAGGGACAGAGGAAGGGGTCACAGTTACAAGCCCTTTTTGGTGAATACTCTAAGACAGCCTGGTGTGTGGGGTCGATGGTCTTTTAACGGCCTTGAGCCCTCAGGCCAGTGCTTTAAGGTGGGCTAGGGTCATCCTAGGAATGCAACCTGGAGCTCTTAGAAACTATTTTAGTGTTTAACGTTTTTAACGTGGGAGGAGGGAGGTGGACGAAATCACGAGCTTGAGCATCTGCAGTGGTTTTTGTCGGTCAAGGCTGAGGCCCAGTGGAGCAGAGGGCTGAGGAGCCTGGCTACGATTTGGTCAAGGAGAGACTCTTTTTCTCGGACACTGGGCACACACCCACCTGGCACACGTGGGAATGGCTCCCCTGGATCTGTTCTTCGTGCAGTGGCCCTCCCCCATTGGGTGCAGCCTGAGGCGTACCCCAGGGGCACAGAGGGCACGGTGATAGTCACACTGGGACAAGTGGAACCAGGACCATCCTGGGCAAAGCCAGAGTGTGGTCACCTGGTGATTTGGCCCCAGTGACTTCTGCTCGCCCCCTCGTTCCCTCACTCTGCTGCAGCCCCACAGGCTGCTCGTGGTCCTCCCCGCAAGGCCCTTCTCGTGGCCGGGCCGGGCCCTCTGTCTCGATGCTCTTTCCTTGGGCCCTGCACAGCCGGCCTGGCTGCCTCGTCTTTCCCCTGGATTCACCTTCCCGAGTTTCCTCTCCTCTGAGAAGCTGCCCTGACTGCGTGAGGAGCACCATGCTGCCTCGGGCCCCCGAGGGGCTCTTCCTGGCCCTGAAGCGCTGTGGCCCAGCTAACTGGTCTTCCCCAACGCCCCCCTTCCACCCCCCAGCCCACAGGAGGTGCCTCCGGGCTCCCTTCTCTCTGCCCATCACACACTGGCTCATAATTTCATACCTAACATTTGTCTCTACCATCAGACCAAGCCACCCTAGGCAGAGCCGTGGTGCTGGCTGCCAGCTGGACCCTGAGTCTGGGCACAGGGTAGCAGAGAGAACGCGGCCCCTCTCCTGACCCCACCCCTTCCACACAAAAAAAGACACTGCTCTTCTCCACTTTTCACAAAAATGTATTTCTGTGACACCCCAAAGTACAGACATTTACCCAGGACCCAGGTGGCAAAGCAATGCAATGTGAGCTCTGCCCAGGGGGCTGGCTCAGGCCACCTGGGCATGGAAGGGAGGGCGAGCTGGGAACGCAGGGCAGCTGCCCCGCCCCAGGGCTGGGAGGGAAAGACTCCAGGAGGAAAAGGCCAGGTGCCTCTCGGCAGGGCTGCTCCTCGCAGAAGTGCTAGGAGAATCCAGCAACAGGCCCGGGCAAGGAGGAGGGAAGAAAAGCCACGCCCCAGGACTGCCTGCAGTCAGCCCCGCTCCAGGCCCCTGGTTCTGGAGGGGCCTCCTCACCCCACCCCACGAGAGCAGCAGTTCGGAGTTACGCTGGGGGAGCACGATACTCGGATACATTTGGGGCTCACACTTCTCTGGAACTCAGCTCAGAGTTTTCCAAGGTAAAGCCGCCGGGCAGCACAGGAGGGTCTCCCCGTGCTGGTCCGGAGGCGTCTGCCTGCCGCTGCGGGGGGGAGCGCCTGCCTGAGGAGTGGGGTCCTGTGCGCAGTGGGCAGGCAGGGCGAATGAGGCAGGCTCAGTTCTGCTGGTGGGGTGCCTGGGCACCTTGGGTGCTGTGGGCAGATGAAGGGCCAGAGAGTAACAAGCCCCAGGTCCCAGAAGGTGCTGGCTCCCAGGCCGGGGGGCAGGTTCTGGATATGTTTGGCAGAGTGGGCAGTGGACCAGCCCTGGACTGGGGCCTTCAACTGCCTGGGACCTGGTGGGAGACAAGCAGCCTCCGTAGCAGCTTGGCCTCAGGCAGGCCTGGCCAGAGAGCAGCAGGGCCACTGGGAGCCCCGCTCCTGGAGGGGCCTCTGGGGCCGGGGCTGCCTGGGCGTAGGCCTAGAGACAGCTCACTTCTTTGCCCCAGATGGCCCACAGCTGGGAGCACCAAGGCATTCAGGAGACTCAGTGGGGTGGGTTTTAATCCCTAAACTCCATCAGCTGCCCTCAGGAACCCAGGCGCGGTTCTCAGGCTCTGCTGGGTGGGCTAGTGCTGGAGTGGGCTGTTAAAAGCCTGCTGCCTCTCCTAAGAGGAAGCCAGGCCAGGGTCTGAGATTACTGGGGAAGGACCGGACACTCGCAATGTTCGAGGCATTTAGTTGGGGGGAGGTGGAGTGTGGCAGCAATGAAGGCTGAGTTAGGGCTTGAGAATGGCCAAGGAAGCTGCAAGGACTCAGGGAGTATTTCTTTTGTTTTTGTACAGAAATCATATACACAAAACTTCACACTTCCTAACAAAAAAAAATAATATATATATAATATATATATCTCACTAATGTTAAGGAAAAGCGTCAGTTGTGCAAAAGTCCTCGTGTCCCTTCATCCAGTGGGAGGCTCCCGGTGGGGTCTGCCGGCTGGGCTGTTGAGTGCTGCCTGCCGGCCTGTGTCCAGAGCAGTGGCGGCCATGGGACAAGGCCTCTATCTGGACGTGTCCATGTTCTCCTCCTTAAAGTTACCGCAGTGCTCGATCACCTTTCTGGAGACAACGGGAGAGCATTGGAAGGCGGGCTGGGGTCGGCTGGGCCATGTCCCTCCCCGCTGATCAGGCCGCTGAATTTGTCAGCAAATGTTAACAATGATGCTGACTGAGATGGTGTGTGGCTGGCAGAGTGGCCGGGCCTGTGCAGAGCACCCAGGAAACGGTACCTGTGGCCATCAGTACCCTGTCTTCCCTGCCTTCCTCCCTATGTCCTGCCCCCTCTCGGCCTCAGGGGCTCCCCTGAATCAGCTCAAGCCTGACCTCCAAACCCCCCAATCCTTTCTTCAGCCTGTCTTTCTTCTTCACTTTTCCCTGCACACTCAGGCCTTTTCTTCCCCAAAGTCTACTAATGGCCCCAGACTGCACACCAGACTCGCAGGGCCGACGTCCTGCAGCATCTGGGAACAGCCACTTGTGCTCAGACCTCGAGTCCTTCACCCACTCCATTCTGGCCCTTGGGATCTGCTGCCCCACCCCTCTCCGGTGTCACCCTGGACCCCGATGGCCTTCCCGTGGGTGGGTGGGTGGGTGGCGGTGCTGTCCACTGCAGCCTCTCAGGGCTAAGGAGCGTCCGGAAGCGTTTTAGGAAGTAAGGGATGCCTGGCGTGGGCAGGAGCTGGGATGAGGCGGAGCGACTGCTCCGAAGCGCCCTTTCCGTGCCAATCACAGCTGCTGTCACACAGGCAGCTCAGGTACACACTCGGGTCTTACGGAGATGTCCACAGTGACCGGGCCAGTCTTACCCAGTGCTTCTCAGACCTCCTGGGACCCCGTTGACAGTGAACGTCCCCAGGCCCACCTCCCACACCCACGGGGGGAGAACATCCAGGTTGGGGCCTGTACATCGCAAACGGGCTTTCCAGATGATTCTTTAGGGAGATTAAATGTGAGAACCATCATTTTGCTATTCTTAAACTCAGATAAATCTGTCAGTTAATGTTTAAGCTGTGCCTTTTGCCAAAAAGAACCGCAGAAACAGCCAACACTCCCAGCCCCGTCGTGTCTTGCGAGACTCGGAGCTCCAGGCCCCTCTCCACGACCCTCTATTCTGCACTGTGTCAGGAATTGGGGTAAACTTAAGCCGCTCCCTCCTAGAATGGATCCTAGAGAAAGCAAGGATCACTGTGACGTCAGTCCAGTGACGTCTTAGACTCCGTGAAAACCCCACCGCAGCGAAGGGCCTGACGCTGTGCAGGGACCTCGCCCTCAGACACACGTTCGCTCTGCCCTGCCTCATGTCTAGCGTGTATGTCACCACACTGCTTCCTCCCTTCTGCTGGAATGTTTTTAGCCAGAAATAATGAAAGATTCTGATTTGACTTGTTGATGGCCACACTGTGGCTGAAATGACACTCAGGGAGGCCCCAGCTGGACATCAATATGCTGTCCACCTCCACACTCAACTCATGTCCTGACCGCCCACCGTGTCCCTCAGCCCCCCAAACCAAGGCTCTCAGCAGAAACACTGCCTGTCTCTTACCGGGCCATCTCTTTGGGTTTCCTGCCGCGCCGTGGCCATCTTTTATCATGTCCCTTCAGAAGGGGCATCCCACCTTTCTTTGATCAGCAGGGGGCAGTACTTATCCGCTGCGGGTAGGTAGGGGCAGACAGCAGGGGATCAGGGTGGGTCTTCGCTCAGCTTGTGGCCCAGAAAACCCTCCCTTGCTGTGAGGACTGCCCTCTCAGAGAGGTGGGACGAAGGCACAGGCCTGCGCGAGGGCCCTGCTCTAATCTGGGAAGAGCCATGTCTGCCCAGCCCGAGGGAGCAAGGGGTGAATCCTTGGAAAAGCTCCTCCCAACTCTGGTATGCAGCAGCATTTCCCCCTCCTGCCCAACTCACTCTATGGAAAATATCACCTAAACTGGTGGCTTCTGTTCTCTGGGAAGTTTTGTAAAAACATAGATTCCTAAGCTTTGCCCTGGGTATTCTGATTCAACAGATCCAGGAACCGTTATTTGTGTGTTTATAACAAAATACCCCCAGGTGACGCTGGTGGTCAGCCTGGGTGGAACACCGTGCCTTTCCAGTGGGGGTTTCATGGTTCCCTCCAACCAGGAGCATTCGAGTGCCTGGTGTCCATGGAGAACACGGCCTTCCGATGGGCCTGCAGCAGCTCTACGTGGCAGGAACTATCTTCACTGTCTCCATTTTACAGATGAAAGAACTGGGGTTCAGAGAGATGAAGTAATTCACCCACAGTCACTCCAGAGCTTGTCCGAGGGAGTCCCAGTTCAGAGCTCTTTCCTCTGCTACGCTGCCTCTTTGAGGTAAGGTGCTACTTTTTAGTAAAACTAACCTCAAAGAATAATAAAAGAGGCTACTGTTTATTGAACAGTCGGTATGTTCTAAGTGCTTTAACATGCCTTTTTTCACAGCAATCCTATGAGGTAAGTGCTATTATTATTATCCCATCTTAAAGATGAGACAGTTAAGGCACAGAGAGGTCGAGAAACCTGCTTAAAGTAACACAGCAAGTGGTAGAGCCAGTTTTCAAACCCAGGTTGTCTGCCCCCCGAGCCCGAATGCATGTCCGCTCTGCAGGTTGACAGGACTGAGCATGTGCAGGCCCCGGCTCAGCACTTCCTGCTGGTCCTCTTTTCAGACCAATCTTATGAGGTAGGTGACATCATTCTCCCCATTTCACAGAGGAGGTTAAAGAACCCGCATGGGGTCACAAAGCAGTAAGGGAGGGAACTCGGGGTCACACCTGGTCTGCCATCTAAGTCTTAGCGCGGCACCCTCTTTCTCACGTCCCCCAGAGTCGCAGAGCCGAGGACAGCTCAGGCTCTCCTACGGGAGGAGGCTGGGGCTCTCTGAGGAAGCAAGTTAGAGCTGTTCTAAGGTTCTCTCCTGTTCGCTCGGATTCTTTGTTTGGGTGGGTCTCCCTCTGCCTTCCCGAGGGCATGGAGATTTCTGCCTGTTCATTCACATGGAAGCAGGAGACATTGAGCGAGCTGTCTGGGAACTTCGGGTGGCCGTCTCGCCTGCCAGGCCTGTTCTGGTGATGGGGCCAGGCCAGCCACTATGCTGTGCGCCCCACAAATGCTGGAGAGCGAGGGCTGTGCTCCGAGGCACAGACACTGGTTTTAGCTCTCCGGAGGGCAAGGCTGGGTTGTAAACTTCTGGAGGGCAAGGCTGGATTATACGCTTCTGGAGGGCAAGGCTGGGCTATACGCTTCCGGAGGGCAAGGCTGGGTTATAAGCTTCCAGAGGGCAAGGCTGGGTTATAAGCTTCCGGAGGGCAAGGCTGGGTTATAAGCTTCCGGAGGGCAAGGCTGGGTTGTAAGCTTCCGGAGGGCAATGCTGGGTTATACGCTTTCGGAGGGCAAGGCTGGGTTATAAGTTTCCGGAGGGCAAGGCTGCCCTCAGTCGGGGTGTCCCTGGGTCTGACCAAGGCCAGGGGGTACTCACGGTAGACAGACACAAGGTTGTACAGGGCCCAGGTGGCCCAATGCTGGCTGACGGGGGAAATGCCCTGGGGAAGGAGGCGAAGAATCGGCTCAAACGACCTGTGGGAAGAGAAATCAAGGTCACTCTGGTGCCGGGTCTGGGGGAGAGCATCTTGACATTTCTCCTCCCTGCGGGGCCCTGTAGACAAACTGAGAGCAGGCCAGCAGGGCGCAGGGGATGCAGGCATCTGGCCTTCAACCCCCTGCAGGCTCCGCAAGGCCGCTCCCTTGTGCGGTGCGAGAGGTCAAGGGCCGGGACACATAGGGAGGTGAGGGACACTGACGAGGTGGTGCAGAAATGGGGCCTCAGCAAGGAGTGGCCCAGCCTGCGGGGGGCGGGAGTGGGGCTGCGCCCTGGGAGGCTGAACGTGTGACCGCACTGCTGACCGTGACCTTCCCTGGGCCATCAGCACTCATGTCCAAAAGCCTCGGTAAGTCAGACCCGACAGAGGATAGAAGACAGGCCAGAGGCTCCGACCAGACCGTGCAGGGAAAGAGTGTCCTGTCCCAGCACTGCCCCCGCCCCCCCCGCCCCCCCCCCACCCGCACTGTAATTGATATTTCTCCGGGAGTTGATGTCCCAGCTCTGGATGGCCGCCCACATGCGCTCCTCCACCTCCTCCCGCTGGGGTTCGCAGATGCCCCAGGCCTCGGGCCCATCAAACATGATGTGGGACAGGACGCCGCAGGCATTGTAGGAAACCTCAATCCCATCGGCCTTGCTCTCCAGCAGGTTGCTGCCAAGAAGGGAGAGAAATGGAGTCCAATTCCCCCCAAGTCCCTCTTCAGATACCAGCTGCTGGAGCCCAGCTTACAAACCACCTGCCAGAGGAACGACTGATTTTTTTGTCACTTATTGTCCACACCCAGAGGACTTGTGAGATTAGCCACTAGAGGACCATTTCTGGAGAGCTGAAAGAATAGGAAACCATACTATAGAGCACTGATGGCGAACCTATGACACGCGTGTCAGAGGTGACACGTGAACTCATTTTTTTGGTTGATTTTTCTTTGTTAAATGGCATTTAAATATAAAATAAATATAAAATAAATATAAAAAATATAAATAAGTCTTTGTTTTACTCTGGTTGCAAATATCAAAAAATTTCTATATGTGACACGGCACCAGAGTTAAGTTAGGGTTTTTCAAAATGCTGACATGCCGAGCTCAAAAGGTTCGCCATCACTGCTATAGAGGGAAGGTAATATTTATAACAAAAACCTAGGCTAAAAGCAATTGCTGCTACTAAGCACAGACTAGAACTCTGAGCATCCTGGCAGCCAAGGCAAAAAGGCAAAGGAGAGAAGCACCAACCTGAAGACACTGATGAACTGGGAAGTCATTAGCTGGGGCCGCAGCTCCCTCACCTCTGCCACATTTCCCAAGAGCCCCAGCATGTTCCGATGGAGTTCCTGCTTCTCGGGGAATTCCTGGCCAAACGAGAGCCGTCGGGCCACGTCAATTAGTACTTCATTAGTCTGTATGCTTAACTTAGACGCTTTGTGAGCGTCTGTCTGGCCATTCCGACACACAAAGAGGGGGTGCAATATGCTGCCCTCCTGCCTCCTAGTGCTCCCAGGCAGTGCTGGGTACACACAATGAGGGATTAAAATGGTGGGGGCTCCTTGCCACAAAAATCAAAGGCTGAGTGGGGATGGGACCTAAAATTGTGAATGGGACAAACATGGTTCTGTTTATCAAAGCTCAAAATACCAGTTTAGTTCTGGTCAGTGTCGCTCAATGGTTAGAGCGTTGCCCTGCGCACCGAAGGGTCTCTGATTCGATTCCCAGTCAAGGGCACGTACCTGGGTTGCAGTTTACTCCCCACCCCTTGTTGGGGCACGTGCAGGAGGCAACCAGTCGATGTGTCTCTCTCACATTGATGTTTTTCTCTCTCCCCCTTCCTTCCACTCTCTCTGAAAATCAATGGACAAAAATATCCTCATGTGAGGATTAACAAAAAATAAAAATTAAAAAAATACTAGTTGAATGGAATCCCCTTAGAAAGTAGAGTAAGAAAACAAAGGATGTGTTTCAGGATGAACAGACCATCCTACTGGACAGAACTCTGTCCAGCTGATGTCCCGATGGGCCCTGGCCAGACGAGGCGGCCTGAGGAGGCGCTGTGGAGGGCGGGCGGTTTCCCGTGGAGGGAGGGCTGTAAGGGGGGCCCAGCCAGGCCGCTGGGTCAGGGAAGGCCTCTGGAGCTTCTGTTTGCAGCAAACCCTGGGCTGGTGGGCCTGTGAGTGGCCCCTGCTGGCCTCCGGTGGGAACCCCGGGGGCGGGGGCCTGGGGACTGGAGTGGCCGTGGAGGGCCCGGAGGCTGCGGCGGGGACACTACCTTCAGGCAGTCCAGGAAGAGCTTCATGCCGCTGTAGTTGAGGAACATCTCGCAGTTGTCGGGCGTCTCGTCCGTGATGTTCCAGAGCGCGCTCCACGAGAACTCCATGACCTGGTCACACTGCGGCGGAAGAGGGGGGCTTAGCACAGCTCGCCGGGACAGGCGGCTCCTGGCACCCAGGGAGGGCTCCCCTGACAAAACATGGGCACCCCCGGGGCAAACCAGTCCCATGAGGGGCTCCAGGAAGACTCCACTTACTATCTTGTCTAGCAGCTTCTTCTGAATGAGCTTCAGCATGGTCTGTGGGCAGAGAAGAGAACTTGCAGGGGCCAGGCCTTAAGCGCTCCCGTGTCCCCCGGCCACCCCCAGGGGCGACAGCAATTCTATTCCTGGCCAATACACCTGACAAGACCAAACCTGCCCACCTGCTGGGAGGCTGTGGGAAGAAGTGCAACCCACAGACTTGGTACTTGGCATCAGGAGGCCTGGGTGCTCGTCCTGGCTCAACCCTGACTCCCTGAGTGGCTTTGGGCACGGCCCTCCCCCTCTGGGGAATTCAGCCTCCCCGGTGAGAATATGAGACTGGATGTTCCTTCCCCCTTCTTCCCTTCCTTTCTTCAGCAAGTAGCTGTTCTCTCCCTACTGTGCACTGGGCCTTACGCTAGAAAGTGCTGGGACGTAATGGTGGGAGGAGCGAGCACGGCGGTTTCCCCACCGAGCTCACTTGCAGTTGGGAAGACACATGAAGGCACCTGGTCTGAGGAGGCAGGAGTGACTTGCACAGTGTGACCAATGGGTGAAGAGAGGGGCTAAGGGGGGGATGACAGGATGTTCTAGGTGGAGGACATCTATGGGGGTCGTAAGCAACATGCACTGACAGGAAACTCTTCCTTTGGGACTGATTCATGCGGCAGTGGGGCTACGGATGAGGGGGGGGGGTGGGGACGCCCGCCTGCACGCACCACCACGAAGCCCATCTTGCCCACGGCCTCCTTGTGGTCATTGTCCACCTGGCAGACCAGGGCGTTGCACAGGTGCACAGCGATGCGCTGGATCGACTCGTCCTGCCGAGTGGGGTTGAGGATGCTGAGCAGGAGCTCGTTGACCCGGCGGTACTGGAATTCCAGCTCCTCGGGGATGCTGAAGTTGCAGAGGGTCAGGCAGCAGTTCCGCTGGACCTGGGCCGGGCAGAGACAAGGGGCGCACAGTCAGGGGCAGACTCTCGAGCTGAACTGGGGGGCTCTCTCGAGGTGAGGGATCATCCAGAGCTGTGGTGGTCCAGGAAGGCTTTCTGGAGGAGGAGACTACAAGGCTTCCTTAAAACACATTTTTAAAAATTGTGAAATATAATATTCATAGAGAAGCGTGTATAAAATAACAAATGTAGTTTTACAAATGATTATAAAGCAGACAAGCATTTCAACAACAATGTAGCCACCACCTGGGTCAAGAAATAGAACCCTGCCAGCACCCAGAAGCCAGCCCCCATGTCCCTTTCTGATCACAAACTCCTCTCCCCACTACAGATGCCCACAACCCCTGCTTTTTTATTTGAAAGACTAGAGGCCTGATGCACAAAATTCGTGCAAGGGGCTCAGCTCTCCAGCCACGGCTTCATCCGGAAGGTCGTTCAGCTGTCCGGTCTAATTAGCATATTACACTTTTATTAGTATAGATTTTCTAGCATCTTGCTTCTTTTAGTTCAACCACAGGTTTGCAAGATCAAGCATGTTGTTTTAAGTAGCTGAAATGCATTCCTTTTTCGTTGCAGTATAGTATTCAATGTACTCATCCATTCCATTGCTGGTGGACTTCAATGTTTTGACTACTTCAAACATATCTTGTACATGCATCCGGGTGTCCATGCACATGGGCCCCACTAGGGCACACACGTGTGGGGTGACGCTTCTGGGTCACATGGTGTGGGTGTCTTCAACTTTACCGGGTGACACCAGACTGTTTTCCAAGTGGCTGTACCAGTTTACACTCCCACCAGCAGTTAGGAGAGCTCTGGAGGCTCCACATCCTCAATTTCTCTGCGTTGTCTGCAGGCTTTATTTATAGTGTTCTCAGCGCATTTTCTTTGTGATTTAATTTCCTTAATTTTTTCTCATTAGATACTGGAAGTTCACCATACTTTATTAATTATGTAAATGAAAAGATATCACCCGTGGTTAACTCTTGGTCTCCCCCGCACAATATACATATATATTTTAATTTGAGAAAAAATTTACTTTAAGTTATAAAAGCAATACTTACTGAAAAAAGTTCAAATAATACTATCTGAGCAGTTAGTCCCCCACTTCATTTCCCAGAGTTATTACTGTTAAAAGTGGGGTGCACAGGCCTTTCTCTTTCTGCCATGTGGGAGCCTGGGGGCCTGTGGGGAACAGGAGTTGTAAAGCGACACCTGTGTCTGGCAGGCTGTGGTCCAAGGCCATTCTTGCTGGCTATACGCAGGGTCTCTGGACCAAGAGGGAGCACACAGTTCTTAAAATTGAAGGTGTTTAGCCCAGCCGGTGGCTCAGTGGTTGAGCATCAACCTATGAACCAGGAGGTCACAGTTTGATTCTCAGTCAGGACACATGCCCAGGTTGCAGGCTTGATCCCAGTGTGGGGTGTGCAGGGGGCAGCTGATCAATGATTCTCTCTCATCACTGATGTTTCTATCTCTCTCTCTCCCTTCCTCTCTGAAATCAATAAAAATATATTAAGAAAAAAAGTTTGGTGTACATTCTAGATATTTTTCTACTATATAAATACAAATATATATTTGGGGGAGAGGAAAGGCAAGAAAAGACATTATAGCCCTAACTGGTTTGGCTCAATGGATAGAGCATCAGCCTGCGGACTGAAGGGTCCCAGGTTCGATTCTGGTCAAGGGCATGTACCTTGGTTGCAGGCACATCCCCAGTAGCGGGTGTGCAGGAGGCAGCTGATTGATGTTTCTCTCTCATCGATGTTTCTAACTCTCTATCTCTCTCCCTTCCTCTCTGTAAAAAATCAATAAAATATATTAAAAAAAGAAAAGGAAAAAAAATGATTAAAAAAAAAAAGACATTATACATATTGGTCCCAAACTTCTCCTCACTTATCAATATGCAGGGGGCACCTTCCATGTTAGGATGTGCAGATTTATCATAATATCCCACTGGGGGGGGGGGTCATGCGTTAACTTTTCCAGACCCCTAATACTAAAACATTTTAGTTTCCACTGACCTCTACTTAATCAAAAAGTGTGGATATAGGCTCTGGCTGGTAACTCAGTTGGTCAGAGCATCATCCTGATACACCAAAGTTGTGGGTTTGATCCCTGGCCAGGGCACATACAAGAAGCAACCAAAGAATGCATACATAGGTGGAAAAACAAATTGATGTTTCTCTCTCTCAAAAAAAAAAAGGGTGGATGTATGCATATCCTTCCCTCTAAGACTTCCAACTGTGGGACACCTAGGCCGACAGAGAAGTGCACGTTTAGTCTGGGCAGGTGCTGACAGCTGCCTTCTAAAGAGCTGCTCCACTCATAGCTCACCGTGGGAAGTGCGAGAGTGCTCGTCCCCTCACCGTTGTCAATGTTGGGTTTCATCCACATCGAGATGAAATGTGGTACCTTGTTATTTTAATTTCCATTTCTTTGATAGAGTTTATTCATTCATTGGAGAGTCTTCAAGTGGCAATATTTTTCATTAAAAAAAGATGCCCCTTTTACTTGATTATAAAATTGGTCTCCATGTGGAAACAACAGTTGCCCTGGAGTTGGAGGCTGTGGGAAAGGGCCTTCCCACCCCTGCAGGGGCCGCATCCCACCACAGCCTTTCTGGAGGGCAATTCGAGAACCCAATGCTTTCAAAACGCACATCCCCACGGCCCCACAATTCCACTTGTGGACACGCAGCACACGGGGAGTCAGCTAAGCAGTCAGCACAGCCTCACTGAAGTAGCAATAACACAGCAACCTCACTGTTCCGCCTCGGGGCTGAGTCCACCACCGCAGCCCAGGCCCTCAGGGGCGCCCCCTCTGGTCCCTCGGGGGACGGGCTGGCCACTGCCTCTGAGTGGTCAGGCAGCACCATGGCAGCCTCTCCTTGGCTGAGGACGCTGACACTAGGCCGACAACGATTGTGAAAACGCACCGTTAGATCCAGCTGTCTGGGGAGGAGAGCTGGGGTTGTGAACAACTTTGACTTTCTAGTTACTACACTTTCTTTTTACTTGAATTTGTTGTCTAAGCATTCAGTGTCTTGCTTTTATAATCAGAAAACAAACATTATTTTAAAAATTTTGTTGGTATGGGAGAGGTCCACACCCACGAGACTGCTGACACAGAAACCACGTTACACAGCATCACGCAGAGCGAGCACCTTTACTAGACAAAGACCCACAGACTGAAACCCAGAGCGGCGGCGGCAGTGCGAACGGGGCTAGCTCTGGGCGGTGGGTTTTTCTATCTATAATTACAACTTTTCTACAATAAAAATCTTTATTACTTTTCTAAGAAAAGCAGTTACTGAAAAAATAGCCCCAGCAGAATGTTACTGGGCAGAGGGTGGAGGAGTCAGTATGAGCAGAGGCCCAGGGGCAGGAGAGCAGGGCCCTGGGGGGAGGGTGGCAGTGGCAGTGGCGTGGGGCGGGTTAGTGGGCCTTGGATGCCAGGTCCCAGAGTCTGGGGTGAAGCTGTAGGGAAGGGGTGTGGGGACAAGGGCAGTGCAGAGCCAGGCGAGAAAGGGTGGGAGCAAGCATGGCATTGGAGGGATCTACGAGCAGGGTGGGAGGCTGGGCCACAGGGGGAGCAGGGAAGGGGGCGGGGTAGAGCATGCAGGACCGCGGCAGGGGGCTCACCGTCACCTCCTGGTAGGATTCCATGCCATTGAGCACCACCTGGATGACCTGGCGGCGCAGCTTGACGCTCTGCTCGGAGCGGTACTCGGAGTTGGTCAGGTAGAAGAGGGCGGCGCTGCCTGTCACTTGGATATTCTTGTCGTACTTGTGGCACTTGAGGGCTGTGATGACCAGCTACATGGAAGACAGGGTATGGGGCCCAGGTTGGCAAGTCCGGTGGACGTTGTGCAGGGACAGGCCTAGGGCTCTTCGAGGGGGCTCGCACAGGTCCAAGGTTGGGGAGCAGAAGGCA
This sequence comes from Myotis lucifugus, assembly GCF_000147115.1. NCBI lineage: Eukaryota > Metazoa > Chordata > Mammalia > Chiroptera > Vespertilionidae > Myotis > Myotis lucifugus. The sequence goes on from NW_005871513.1 coordinate 443,632, forward strand.
GGGCCGGGCCATGGCCCTGGGACAAGGCCAGTGCTGGGGCAGGTGAGGCACTGCGGGGTGGGCTGGGGGTAGGACTGCCGGTGTCCTGGGGATGAGGTGACGTAGAGGAGGGACAGGGGCCCTGGCACACGGCTCGGCCGAGGCCAGGGTCCTCCAGGTGGGGACGGTGGGAGCCCGAGGCCCCACTGCTTCTGGGGCGGGGCTGACCTTCAGAGCCCGCAGGAGCTGGTTGCAACGCTCGATGCGCGCGATGTCAAAAAGCAAGTTGATGGCCCGGGAGGTGATCTCGGGCCTGTGCTCCGTGTAGGCCTCGATGGCGTTCAGCACCTGCTCCTCGTTCTTGTCGCCACTCACCTGGGGAGGAAGCACGCTCAGGCCGCTGGGAAAAGGTCACGTGGGGAGCCTCCGATCTCGGCTCCGCCTCCAGCCCAGGGCAGACACGGTGGGCCCCCAGCCCACCCCTCCCTTCTTCCAGGGCCCCCTGCTCCTCCCTCCCCCACTCCGCACCTTGTAGGCCGGAATGTGCGTGAGGCGGCACAGGGAGGTCTCGAAGAGCCCCAGGAACTGCAGCGGCCTCTTCAGAGCCCGGAAAGGCATGATGCTGCTCTTGGAGGGCTCGGTGCTGGGGAAGAGGTGCTGGGGTCAGTGGCCCGAGGCTGGGGCTGCCCCAGGTTCAGCAGGGAGGTGGGCTGCTCCCTGGGGGGCCTGGGGGGCCTGGGGATTTATTAGGGACCCTCTCCTAGACGCTCCAGCCCAGCTTTTTTCTTTTTAAGGGCAGGGGACATAGACCCTGCCTCCTGATGGAAGAAGAGCATGTGGGGTGGGAGGTGTGGCTGTAGTCACCTTTGGAAAACACCACCTGCCATTCTAGTGAGGACGTGTCACCTTTAGGTTCCACCAACAATCATGAAGGGACCGGCCCAACAAGCAAACCCGCTAAAGTGTGGTTGGGGACAGAGAGGGCCTGTGGCCAATTACCGCTGGGTGGGTTTGAATCCGATCTCTCGACCCACCAACCCAGGAACCAGCCTCTCTGCTGCAGCACCTACCACATGGCCGTACCGCCAGCCTCGCCTGAACACCGCCGCCCTGTCTCTGGCCAGTCTGAGTGGACAATTTCCCAGTCACTCCTGGCGCTTGCACCTTCTAGCCTTCGCACGTGCCCTTCCCTCTGCTAGGACACCCTGCCTGAACTCAGAATGAACTTTCAAAACAGCTTGGATGCCATTCCTCCTCGTCCCTCTCTCCTGGTCCTCAGGGTAGCCCGGGCCTCCCTTACCAGTCCTGATAATGGCTTGTCACACAGACTGGAGAGGGCAGGGCCTCATTCGCTCCTTTATCTCCAGCACCCAGAACAGCACTGGCAGAGGGCGTTTGGGAAATGCTTGTTGAGTGGTACCGTGGCCACCGTGGCGGTGGGCCCACCTGGTCTGCCCTGCCTCCTCGTCCATCTTGGAGATGCTGCAGTTCTCCAGGATCATGTGCCCAGAGATGTCCAGGGACATGAGGTTCCCCAGCTTCTGCACGAAGAGGCTCAGCACCTTGCGAGTCAGCTTGAACTTGTAGTAGCTGGAGAGGCGGTCTCGGGAGATGTCCAAGTGTCTGGAGATTGGGGGGAGGGGCACAGATCAGGAGCTGGACACAGGTTGGGACTGTCTCGTAGACCCTGCTGCTTCAGTCCACGGCAGGGCAGGGCCCCTCCCTACCACACTGCTGCAGGGCATTCTGGGAAAAATCCTACTGGGACCCGCGGGCCCCAAACAACCCTGATCCAGCTGCCACCTGGGGTTAAAGGTAGGGGACGTCTCTTCCATGCCCACCTTCTGCCTGGCCAGGGCTCATGACCCTTCTGGGACTGACAACATGAACCTCCCCCACCCGCACCCCCACCCCAGTGAGCTGTGGGCGGGCTGCTCACCGCAGCTTATGCAGCTGGACGATGACACGAATGTGGTCGTCCGACAGGTCCATGTTGTAGAGCACAAGGGACACCAGGCTATCTTTCACTGGGTCAGGAAGGCCGCGTCGCTGGTCTGAATGCCTGAGAGGTCCAAGGCAGCCAGCGCACTGAGCGGCCGCAGCAGGGACTCCACGGGGACCCCATCAATCATGCGGCCCAAGTTGAGGAAGCGAAGGCGGCTAAAGCCCTCGAAGGTGAAGTCCTTAACCAGCACCTGGCAGGTGGGGTTGACGAGGCACTCGTCCTCACAGCCCCCGGGGTTCTCCTCCTCATAGAAAATGTTGGCGCAGCCGAAGAGGCTCAAGGACACCAGGGTGTGGCTAAAGCTCCGCAGTGTCTGCAGGCTCTTGGCCGACAGCTTCTCGCAGTTGGTCAGGTTCAGCTCCACCAGGTCCTGGGAGGAGGGACAGCTCCGTCCATCACCCTGCCCAGCCCCTGCCCTAGGCTGGCCCTGGGCTAAGGGGGGCCGTGGGGGGGTCTGTCCAGTGGGGAAGAGCGCTGGACGGGCCTTGGGATGCTTGTCCTGGAGGCCATCGGCCCTGCCCGACTCACTGTTTGACTGTCTCGGGCCGCCTCCCATGCCCATCTCGTGCCCGGCAAGGCAGGTCTTACCTGCTTGCGAATGGCTTCCAGGTCCTGGTCTTGCACCAGGTCCTCGCGGAGGTGGATGCGGGTGAGGCGGGTGCTACGAGGATCTGAGAAGAGGCTGAAGAAGCTCTCGTGTGGCTCAAAGTTGCAGGCAGCGTTGACCAGTTCCACGTACCTGGGAGGGAGAAGCCTGGCTCAGGGGAGGGGCATCGTCCCCTGCAAGGCCCAGCGTAAGCCCTCTCCTCCCTGAGGCCTTCTCTGATCACCCCAGCAGCAACCTCTGTCTCCTCCTTCTCCTCCTCCTCTTCTTTATAGTATCTGGTTGGGTCCTGACTACCCTACAGGTGAGATACCCTGATCTGTGCCCCCCCCCCCACCTTCCAGGAACCAGGAGTCCAAAGTAGACTTCCTGGTGATGAAGGGGCCTCTTATCAATAGAAAATTCCAAGCTCTTCCCCCAAAACCATAGACACTAGAGCAAACATACTGTCCACACACCTCTCCTCTAAGCCAGCTTCTGGCTCCCTGACCGGCCCCTCCCAGGACCCTTGCCCACAGGAATTAAGTCTAGGGGTATGGAGTTCCCAGGTGGGTACAGGCAAGCCCTCATAAACCCTGCGAGATACCAGCTTATGCGAGAATCCTGGTCTTGGTGGGAAAGGCTTTGTAGTCAAACACTCTGGAATCTAAATCCTGCTTGGCTAGTCACGACCTGGACAACGTCACTCAAGTAACTGAACTTCTCCGGGCTCTGGTTTCTTCCTCTGTGAAATGGCCATAACTCTGGTCTGCACCGTGATCCACCCAGAGCTGCTGACCCACATTAAGTGCTCAGAACATTACTACAAGTTGGGTTCCGTCCTCAGCTCACACACAGGTTCCCACTTTATATGCAACTGTCTGGTCTGGCAGGTTCCCTTCTGGGCATCTCGACATCCCAGAGGCCACTAGCGGGGAGTCCTCTGGAGGGGCCACGTCAAGGTTTTCTAAACAATTCGATCCCTGGTCATGGATCCATTTGGGCACTGGTGTGTAAACCTGAATGTTCACACACAGTCACGTGTTCACAGGCTCCGGTGTGCACACACACAGGACAGCAAACAACTTCATTTATGTGCCGGCTTCTGTACCCCCTCATAGGTGTAATGCACACCTACAGTTTCACACTCAGACATTCCCTGTGCTGCAGAAGCCCATGTGTACACCGACCCATTCCTTCACGTGCACACTCCTTCATACACCCCCCCCCACACACACACACATAACTTTACAGTCAGAGGTACACCAGTATTCTATACCCATGGACACCCTTGTGCATGCACACACACCCTCACACTCACACATCCGTGGTCACACTACCACATGGTGCACACACACTGGTCCTAATCTCTCCACACAGGCTCATCTAAAGACTTGTGCCCCTGCCCCAGCTCCAGGCCTGCTCACTCGTTGACGAGCCGGTCACAGATCTCGCTGGGCAGGAAGATGTCTGGATGCAGCCTCGGAGACCCCTTATCCAGTAGGTAGCCCAAGGTGCCGTCCAGGTTGCGCAGGCAGAAGTCGGTGCAGAGGGCCGTCAGGGACTCGGGAGTGTCGGACGCCATGCTGGGGGCAGGAAGGTGGGCCACTCCAGGACAGGGGCCTCCAGGGACAACAGTCACTCCTCAGCACTCACAGGGTCATTGGCAGAGCCACAGCCTAGAGAATGGGAAAGAAGCTACGTGAGCCCGAGGGCCAGAACCACCAGCTGTCCTAGGTCCACTCCTGAGTAGGGAAGCTGAGGCTCCAGATGCCACACTCACATGGGCAGCTTAGCGGACCAGGCCCCAGGATTCCCGACCTCCTCTTGGCCCCTCTGCTGATTTGTATGATTTGGCCTGCAAAGAGCAGGGGGCCTTGTCCAAGTGTTTCTTTTTTTCTTTTTTAATATATTTTATTGATTTTTTTTTTTTTTTTTTTTTTTTTTTTTACAGAGAGGAAGGGAGAGGGATAGAGAGCTAGAAACATCGATAAGAGAGACACATCGATCAGCTGCCTCCTGCACACCCCCCACTGGAGATGTGCCCGCAACCAAGGTACAGGCCCTCGACCGGAATCGAACCTGGGACCTTTCAGTCCCCGGGCCGACGCTCTATCCACTGAGCCAAACCGGTCAAGGCTCCAAGTGTTTCTATGCCTTCACAAATGTCTGTGGACAGACCTGTGTGTTGGGAACCCAGTGCTTGGGTGTGGATCACAGGGGCTTTCTTTTTGGTTAATCCTCACCAGAGGATATTTTTTCTATTGCTTTTCAGAGAGTGGAAGGGAGGGAGGGAGGGAGGGGGAGAGAGAGAAAAAAACATCAATTCTTAGCTCCACCCATTTATGCATTCATTGGTTGATTCTTCTAAGTGCCCTGACCAGGGATTGAACCAGCAACGTTGGCACATGGGGATGATGCTCCAACCAATTGAGCTACCTGGCCAGGGCCCCTGCTGTGTAATCTAACTTGTATCTAGCTGTCACTGTTTGAACACTTAGGATGTGCCAGGGCTTTATAGACATGTTATCACTGAATCTCAATCTATATGATGAAGAATCAGGCTCCTCCTAATTGAAATGAAAATATGCGTCCACATCAAAAGCTGTACGTTAAAATTCATAGTGGTATTATTCGTAATAGCCCCAAATGGAAACAACACAATGTCTGTCCACTAATGAGTGGACAAACAAAAATGGTCTATCCATACAATGGACTATAATTCAGCCGTAAAAGGAATGAAGTACAGATACATACAACACTGGGCCTTGAAAACATTATACTGGTGGGCTTGCTGTAAGAGCCCAGTTTCCAGTCTCAGCCCTGCTGCTTAAGAACAGGGGAACTTGGGCAAGTGTCTTCACCTCTCTGTGCCTCAGTTTCTATTCCAAGTAGGGAGCGCTTTGTGAAGATAACACGGAATGACACAGAAATGGCTGAGCATAGTTCCCGGCACATAGTAATTACTCAATAAAAAGCCAGTATTATTATCAGCATCATAATCATCACCACCTTCTCCTATCTCACCAGCCCTGGTCCCCAAGTAGAGCAGTCCATTCCTGTCCAGCTCCAGGTCTGCGCTGCCTACGCCTGAGTCTCCTGCCATAGGCCCTGTGCCAGCTGTCCCACTGGCTATGGGACACCCTTGAGGGAAGGCACAGCAAACAGGCTGCCTGGGCCCTGGGCATGGCCTTCCTTTGCCTTCAGATCTGCAAGAGCCCAGCAGCCTCTTTTGCCTGGGCCACTGGAGGGCACACTGCTGGCTGGGAGACAGTCCCAGCTGGAGACCGATGAGTCCCATCTCTTTGAGCGTCAAGGCCTCCAGAGTTAGAACCAGCTTTCTGGTCAACCCCGTGCCCACAGACCCCCACTTAACTGGCCTGGCCTCCTCCACTGCACTGGCGATAGGCCATAACGGTCACCTTCAGACCTTTGCTCAGTCGGTTTGCTTTCAACGGGGACCATCCAAATGCAACTAACTACTCCACTTTCTAACAAATACTGCTCCCACCCCCAAATACACATCCACGTCCCTCCTGCAGGAAGTGGCACAGACCACTCCGGTCCACCACCTTTGACCTCTCCTCCTTGCTTAGCTGATGCCTAAGCACCCTCAGGTCTTAGTGTCGACACCATCTCCTCTAGGAAGCCTCCCCTGGCTGCCAAGTGTAGCTGCTGTGGCCCCAAAGGCCATCCCATAATAGTCCACGCTTTGCACTGATGCTGGGCTAACTACCTGGCTTCCTTGCCAGGCGGCCAGCTCCACGAGGCGGGAACCAGGCCGTCTTGCCTGGCACTCATTCCCGGGCTTAGCCCAGGTCCTTTGCTTGTTCACTCGGTAACTCTCTAGTGAGCACCGTGCATCCGATGGCGAACGAAACCAGACAAGGGCTTTCTCCTGATGAAGCACAGTGGCTCCGAAGGGGGACAGCCAGCCACCCAGGAGGCACCCAGACCCGCCCCCCATAACTGGGACCAGTGTTCTGAAGGGGAGGGAGGTACCGGGGCTCCCTGTGTCGATGCCAGGGACCTGCCTTGGAGGTGGCATTGCAGCTGCAACCCAATGAGTCACAGTTAACTCTGGTGGCGGGCAGAGAAGGGAAAGGCGTTCCAGAAAGAAGGCCAAGCTGTGCACAGGCTGCAGGGACAGACGGTGTGGGGCGCGGGCACCACAGCCCAACTCCACGACGATGTGCTGGACAAGAAGGGCTGAACACCACGGGACCCGACAAACAGATGCCTGCGGGAGGGACGAGGGCTCGCAGGCTGTGCCACACATGGGAGCCGCGAGGCAAGGCCGGCTCTCGTACCCTCCCTGCCCACCTGCCCAGGACAGTGCTAGGCACCCAGTGGCCACCGAGGAACCTCGTGACTGTACCGAGAGCTGCCTTTTCTGCAGGTCCCAGTCACCCAGGGAGCTGCTCTGCCCTAACTCTGCTCCTCAGGAGGAAGAGGCACCACCCTGTCAGCCGCCAAAGCCACCAAGAGACAAACCAGGCAAAGGGCACCATTTGCTAACTGCCTTTGGCAGCGCCGACCTTGCTGCTTGGGGCTGGCTGAGCCGGAGGGGGAAGGAACCGTCCTCAAGTTGGCACCGAGGCTGAGAGCCTGGGGGCCAGAGTGCCCGGCCACCTGTGGGCATCCAGCTGCAGGCCTGGCACCCACAGAGGCAGCCACCTCCGCTGCCCCAGCTCCTCACTCCTCAGCACCGCCATCGGGGGTTCCCTGGGGCAGAGGGAACTCTGATGGCGACAGAGCAGCACCTGGTGAGAACTCTGCCATCCCCGCTCCTGCAGGTTCTCTAAAACTGGATCCTTCATGAGCTGTGACATCCTCTGGGGGAGGGAGGGGGCACAGCAGGGAGAGAAGAGAGAACAGCAGCAGCCGCCACCCCCACATCGGTGACTTTCAGACGTGGCGCTGCGCTGATTCCACACGGCCTCCGAGTTAACCAACGAAACAGCATTCCCTCGGACACTGGACTGTGGCTAATTCATCATCTGTGTAACCAGTTGTCTAACGACCCCTCCCCTGGCCCCACGCTCCTGGATCCACAGGGTCCGGCCCGTGCCTGGCACCAACAGAATAAAGGTTTGCTTTGCCAGTTACCATTTTCTGATGAAGACACCGAGGCTTGCCTGAAGTGACTGGCAAGAATGGGACGCAACCCTAAACCAGGCCGGTGCTTCTCACCAAACCATACAGTCTCCCATCCACCAACCGGAGGGGAGAGAAAGTGAGGTCCAGAGGAGGGAGCGTGGGACCCCACCAGCGCTGACACCCAGCCGACAGGATCTGGGGGGCAGGAAGCTCTGAGCCTGGGAGCAGCGCCCACCTGTGAAATATTCACCCAGGAGCGGGGGGGGGGGTGGTAGAGGGGGGGACCCCAAACAAATGCCCTATTTAGAGGCTGGAAGCTTTCCAGGAGGGAAGGGATCACAGGGAACATTGGGGGGTAGCAGGCTGCTGTGAGGGGAGTCAGGGCTCTGGGGAGCAGGGGTGCAGGTGAGGGTCAGAGGGCTGACCTGCAGAGTCGAAGTCTGTAGGGGGGGTCGTGTTAGGGAGATAGGGAAATGGAGTGGAGGAGGAAAGTCATCACTGCTCGCTGGTGCTACCCGGGCCAGAGGGGCCTCTAACGAGACACTCTCACACCCATACTGACCACCATATTCCAAGAACTCTGCGGGTTCACCACCACACGAGGCAGCTGCGGCTCAGTGGTGAAGTCATTTGCCACGGCCTATGGAGATGTACAGACCAATATGTATACACACACTCATTCGCTCTGAGCTTCCCATGCATCTTCTCATTGCAGCCACACATAACTGGAGGGATGACTATATTATAATTTTGTTTTCCAAATGAAAAAACTGTGGTTCAAAGAAGTACAATGACTTGCCTAAGGTCCCCCAGTAGGTGCCTGGCTCTCTCTACCATTATGCTATGGGCACGAACGGGTTCTCCCACCCTCAGCTCTCCCTTCTGTGGCGTGAGCCTTCACTGCCTCCTTACAACTCTGAGCGTCCTTGGGCATTGAGTACAGATGGTCGGACATCGCTGGGAACCATCCTGTGGACATCTATTGTTTGTTTGCCAAGGACTGGAAGCTTCCTGAGGCAGGGACCCTGTGTGATCCTTGAGATCTCCATGACAACAGTGAGGGGGAGGAGACATAGTTCCACATGGTGCCCAGGCAATATTTACACCCTCAATATTCATCAGGGTCCTTACCTGCTTGGTGTGTTGCAAATGTACCTACCTCATGCGGTTGGTGAGGACATGGCATGAAATGATGGGAAGAAGGTGGCAAATGCCGGGCTGGTGTGGCTCAGTGGTTGAGCATCAACCCATGAACCAAGAGGTCACTGGTTCGATTCCCAGTCAAGGCACATGCCCAGGTTGCGAACGTGATCCCCAGTGGGGGGGGGGGGGGTACAGGAGGCACCCAATTGATGTTTCTCTCTCTCTCCCTCTCCCTTCCTCTCTATCTAAAAGCAATAAAAACATATTTTTTAAAAAGGTTTTTTAAAGTAGGTAGTAACCAATCATTATGGAGCAATTTCCAAAGAATGATGTTTGGAGAGACCCTTCTGCTCATTTTTGAAGCTGGAAAATCTGCGCATTTCTGAAGCTTCATGATCCAAAAATAGATGACCGAGGGGGAGACTCTGAACTTGCATTTCAGGAATCGAGAACAGCTCAGTTACCGAAGCTGCAGAATCTTGGTGATGCTAACAAGAATAGCCCTTTACCTTTGTAGAGGGCTTTAAAGTGCAACACATTCTTTCAGAACCTCGTTTCATTTCACCTCCCGGTAGCCTTCAGAATTAGAGTCCAGACAGGAAAACTGAGGTCCAGACAGGATGTAACTGCCCGAGCTCACACAGCAGGCCCGAAGCACAGCAGGCGCTTGAACCCTGACCTAGATCGCTAGTCCAACGACCCAGCTCCAACATGCTGGCTTTCAGCATCTACGTGCTCTGACTTTTCATTTTCAAGTCCTCTCCCCCAAACGCCCCACTCCGCCTATCAGACTCAGGTCTAGACTTGAGGGGTGGGAAGGAGATCAGCCTGCAGAATCTCAGCCTCTGCTGGGCATTTCTGGGATGGACAATCTCCATCATCAGATCAGCCACACACACTCTGACCATACATCTAAGGCCAACGTATACTGCCCTCACCAACCTGTCTTCATATTTATTTCAACACCGTATTTTGCCTGTTTTATGTAGGGAATGGGGTCTTGCTAAGCTCTTTTTAAAAAGCCCCCATCACCTCCCACTGTCATCAAAAAGCCAGGACCAAGCCCTGGCTGGCTTGGCTCAGTGGATGGCGCATCAGCCTGCGGACTGAAGAGTCCCAAGTTTGATTCCAGTCAAGGGCACATGCCCGGGTTGTGGGCTCGATCCCGTGTGGGGTGTGCAGGAGGCAGTCGATCAATGATTCTCTCTTATCACTGATGTTTCTATCTCTCTCTCCCTCTCTGAAATCAATTATATATATATATATCTGGACCAAGCTACCATCTTCCCTGTACAGATGAGGAAACTTCGGTGAAAAAGATCCCTTGCCCAAGTTCTCACAACCAGGAAGCAATGGCATGACCTGATTTAACCACAGGGCTCTATGGCTGCCCTTTTTGTATTTATTCCATCAGTGATCATTAGAGAGATGGAAAAAAGGTACTTACAACTCAAGGCCAGAGCACAATGGCCATCTGTCATCTAAAACAAACCTGTATTTTCTCCAAGCACCAGACATCTCAAGTTAGCACAGTTCTGAAATGGTGCCCCATTAGACACCCCATGACCTTGCATCACACAGGCGGTCCCTGATATCCTCCCCGACACTATCTGGTCCCCACTCTTCTCTGACCTCATCAGCCACCCCTCCCCTCCTTCATTCTACTCCAGCCCTATTGTCCTCATGCTGTTTCTTAAAAGCATCAGGTAGGACCTTTGCACTTGCTATTGAATGCTCTACCTCCAGAGAGCTGTAGGGCTCCCTTCAGGTCTCTGATCAGGTATCGACTAGACACGTTCTCTGATCACCCTCTATAAAAAGGTGCCTGTGCTCTGGCTCTTTCCATGGCTTTTTCTTCTTTGTTTTTCTCCAGGGCCATCCTACATAGTATGTTCATTCTTTGCTGAATAAAGCAATGAACCCAAACAGAGAGGCCCCTCTCTCCTAGCTACCACCTCCTATTCTAAAGGAAGCCTGTCTTCCGTGCTCATTCTAACTAGCGTGTGCCCTGAAGAGAGAAATCAGATGGGGTGATTTTCCCCAAGGAAGCACCAGGCATCCCTCTCCCCTGGAAAACCAAACGTGCCGGCAGGCACAGGCAAAGCCTGGGGATCCTGGACACCGTGGGCCAAAGAGCAGCCAAGTCACATTCCACCCACAGAGCTCCAGTGGCCAGCAGTTTCAGTTTCAACTCACCTACCCGGCTCCTGGCTCCTCAGGTTTGCAACCCCACCCCGTCGCTTTCCCACCCAGTTGGAAAATCTCAGCCTGTTGGGTTTCCCTGCACCTTGTCATCCCTTTTAGGAGCTGAGCCAGAATCCAAACCGTCCCCGAGCTCTGAAGCAGGGCTTTGGGGGAACTTAAGCTCATCCAACAGGTAGGAGGGGCAGTCCGACAGGATCCCCCATTTTGTAGGGGCATTCAACAGGGAGTCATTTTCTCTCTGGAGGAAAGCAGCTCAGTTTTAAAGGCACGTTTCGCAGACCTGGCAGCAGGGGCAGAGGAGGAGGACTCCCTCCCACCATTGGCCGAGATGGACCTGTGCAAGTGGTTGCAGCTGCGATGCTGAAGCGACGCCGAGGCGCCGAGGCAGGAGGGGAAGGGGTGGGACGCAGAAACATCCCTTGGCTCTGGGATCGAAGGGGATGCTTCCTCACCTGGCGGCCGCCGAGGAGCGGAGGATGCGGCCCGGGCCGGCGGGGGATGTCGTCAGGCTAAGGGACGGGGTCTGAGGGAGACGGGGGTCGACGAGGCGGAACTTGGGTTCCCGGGGGCGGGAGTCCCCGGCGGGAGGGGGTCGCGCCCGGGGGACCCCGTGGCCGTTACCTTGCCCTTAGGGCTGCAGGCCGCCGGGTGCTGGCTCCGGGGCCCGGCCCCTCCCCCGATCCGGCTCCTCCGGCTGGGAGCCTGCAGCCGCCGCCCGCCTCCGCTGTCAACAAACCCCTGGCGCGTCACTTCCGGGGCCGCCCCTTAGCAACAGCGGACCGGTGTCCGCGAAGGGTTCCGCGGCGAACGCGGGCGGCGGCGGCGGAAGGTTCCGGGGGCTCCCCTCCGGGATCCCGGACCCGTGTTTCGGGGCCGGAGGGAAGCGATGGGCGTCCCCACCCCCGTGGTGAGCACGTGCGTCAGGGGCCGTCTGGGGGTGTCCGCTCGTGTGATCGGAATTCGGTCCCGCTCTGTCCTGCAGCTCAGCCAGCGGAGCCCGGCAATGGCTCAGGGCGGGACTGGCTCCTCCTTCCCCGTCTGCGCCGAGGTCCCTGGGAGCGCCAGCCCCTACCCACGCGCAGCGCCCTATGGAGCATCTCTGGGTCCACAGGGAGCACACCCAGTCCAAACGCTGTCATCAGCGTCCTCCCAAGCGCCCTGCTCCCCCCCCCCCCCCCCAGCTGGGTAATGGGCCGCCAGGGCACTCGGCTGTCACGCGGGAAGTCGGGAGTTTTCCTCAGCGCCTGGGCCAGTCGCCAGGTCCAAGGAGCTCCAACCCAGTCCCTTCTCTCCTCACCCAGTAGTGCCGGACTTCGTCCACCATCCTTTCTTCTCTGGGTTCCTGCAGCAGCCTCCTCCTGGAACTCCCTGCCCCTTCCGCTCGGCCTCTCCCCAGTCCCAGGATGACTTTTCCAAAACGTAAACCTGATCAGGGAGCTCCCTTGCTTACAGCCCTTTTCCTAGACGACAAGGACATCTGCCCCCTGTCTCTCTCCAGCCTCTTGTTCCCTCTTATTTGCCCCCTCCCGTTCTTCAATCCAGAGAGTTCAAAGAATTATTATTATTATTATTTTAAATGAACCCCTCTTTCCCATAGGCTCAAACAATTATCTCCCCAACTAAACACTTTTCTTGCTCCCATCTATAGCCAGCGTACTCCTCCACCTTCTGGTCTCAGTTTAGATGCTGCTTTCTCAAGGAATCCTATCTCCTTAAAATGTATCTATAATAATAAAAGCGTAATATGCTAATTAGACCAGACAGCCAAACGACCTTCCTGGATGTCCTTCCAGACGACCTTCTGGACAAGCTGGGGCTGCAAGGGTTGAGGCTGTGAGGCCGAGTCCCTTGCACAAATTTCATGCATCAGGCCTCTAGTGTATATATATATATATATATACAATTCTAATAACTAACTTTGTGAATTTTTAAAATATATTTTTATTGATTTCAGAGAGGAAGGGAGAGGGAGAGGTAGAAACATCAATGATAAGAGTATCATTGATCGACTGCCTCCTGCACGCCCCACACTGGGAATGAGCCTGAAACCTGGGCATATGCCCTGACCAGAATTGAACCAGTGACGCCCTGGTTCATAGGTCAACATTCAACCACTGAGTCACACCAGTCGAGCTAACTGTGTATAATTTTGAATCCTTTAAAAAGTCTGTTGATATTTTTAAAGTCTATTGATTTTAAATTACCACAGTTAGCCATGCTTGTAAAAAAAAAAAAAATCCACACGATACAGAAGTATATGGCTGAGAAAATGAAAATCGACATCAAACCCTAACCAGACCCCGATTTCATGCCCTTCCCCAGAGGTGACCTTTGGGGAACCATTTGGCAAGTGTCCCCTTTAACAATATGCAGACCTAGAAACCCACGCCTGAAACCTATATGTTCATGTTGACTAATGTCACTCCAATAAATTTAATTTTTAAAAATGCATGTGTATGTAAGCACTAAAACTATACAACTCTTAGTACCGTACATAGGAGTTAAGTCTTTGGGATTTTGGATTAGGCAGTGCTTTCTTTAATATGACACCAAGCACAAGAGAAAAATACAGACAAATTGGGTTTCATCAAAATTAAAAACTTTTGTGTTTCAAAGGGCACCATCAAGAAAGTGAAAGGGGGAAGGAGATTGGGGGTTAATGGGGGGATGAGGACACATTTGTAATACCTTAACCAATAAAGAAATTTTAAAAAAAAAGCGAAAAGACAACCTGGGCGGCAGGTGGGTGCGGGCTAGAAGGGGTCGATGGGGGCAAAAAGGGGACATATCTAATACTTTCAACAATAAAGATTTTTTTAAAAAAGTGAAAAGACAACCCACAGAATGGGAGACAATATTTGCAAATCGCATATCTGATAAAGAACAGTAACCCAGTGCCGGAAGCCGGTCCATCCTTGCTGCTTGACACAGTTGCTGCAGGAAAGAAACATCTGCACAGCATATGTTTCAAGGGACCTGGCATATATAGCATATTGTTCTTAATATGTTTGCTCTCCTTAGCGCCATGTGTTTTAACCAAGGTCACCTCTCCGAGAAAGGTTGTTTCCCCAGGTGGGGATCTTTTCCTGAGGTTAGGGAGGGGATACAACTCCTTAATTAAGTGCCAGGCGGGTAGTTAAGCTACATAATCTTTACTCCCTGGAATGGAGATAAGAAACGCCCTAACCTTTGTAATAGAAATTGACAGGATTAAAATAGGCTGGTATAAATACGGATGTAACAAGACAATAAACATCAGATCCTCATCAGTTCCTAACCAGAACTCCGACCAGAACTTTGGCTGGAGATCCTGGCTAGAGGTCCTGACTAGGCTGCTGATCAACTGAAGGCTGTCTTCGTGTCATTCCTTCTTCGCCGACTCCGTCCACACCTTTGGGGACCCCTGGACCCGCTGGAATTGGACCCCAGCAACCCAGGATACATAAAGAACTAAATAATTAAAAGACAACCCAATGTAAGATAGAAAAAGAAGTGACATTTCTCCAAAGATGATATGCACATGGCCAAGATGCACATGAAAAGATACTCAGCATCACTATTCATCAGGGAAATGCAAATCAAAACCACAGTGAGCTCAACTTCATAGCCTTAGGATGGACATGATCAAAGAGATAGACAATAACAAGTATTATCAGGAAGTAGAACAATACTCCTACATTGCTTTGGGGAGTGAAATGGCTCAGTGGCTTTGGAAAGCGGCTTGGCAATTCCTTATTAAAGAGTTAAACATAGAGTTACCATCGGACCTAGAAATTCTGCGAAGTATATACCCAGGAGAAAATGTTCATAGCAGCATTATTCATAGTACTCAAGAAGGGAGTAACCCTAATGTCCATCCACTGCTGAGTGGACACTAATATGGAAATAAATGAACTTCGATCCATACCTCATGCCATTTACAAAATTAAGACAAAATGAACTGTAAGCTTTAAAACATGGATCATAGACCTAAATGTAGCACCTAAAATTATAAAGCCTGTGGGAGGAAGCATAGGAGAAAAATCTTTGTGATACCGGTTGTGCAAAAGTTTGTTGGATATGACATAAAGGAACTGCAGACTTGCCGGGGTCCAGCCCCAGCGGTCCAGGGGTTCCCAAAGGTGTGGACAGAGTCGGCAAAGAATGTTTTACAGGGAGACAGTGTTCAGAACTCTCTAGGTCTCTTTAGTCTCCGTGGATCTTCCTGTGTCCGGCTGAGGCCACAGAGAAAGATCCCGAGGCAAACTGAGCCTTTATTTTATAGTCAGAGGTAAACAAGGTAGTGGTTACCAAAGTTACACTGTTCTTGTGAGTTTCACTTGTTTACACTGTTCTTGTGAGTTTCACTTGTTTTTGTTCTTGCTCTTGCTGCACTTCCCTCAGCCCATTAGCTTCCCAGATAAGATCTAGGGAGAGTCATAAGGTCAAGCCTAATTATGCTTAAGGACTGTGCCCTCTAAGCTGGGACTTGTTTGTGACTTTGCCAACAGGTCAGTCCGAGGCTTAATCCTATATCAGCTCACCACACAGACTTTAGTGTGGAAATTAAGAACTTGTACTCAAACATTGTTAAGTGACTATAAAGTCAAGCCACAGACTGGGGAAAAAAAACTACAATTCGCATATCTTAATTAAAAAGACTTGTACCACCTGTACCCATTAGGGTGGCTATGCCCATAAAAACAGAAAACAACAACAACAAAACAGAAAATAACATGTGTTGGTGAGGATGTGGAAAAATTGGAACCTTGTGCACTGTTGATGAAAATGTGAATGGCTGTAGCCATGATGGAAAACAGTATATGGCAGTTCCTCAAAAAATTAAAAATAGAATTACCAGTAGTCCAGCAATTCACCTTCTGAGTTCCTACCCAAAAGTATTGGAAACAGGGACCCTAAGAGATATTTGCACTTATGTTCAGAGCAACATTATTCACAATAGCCAGAAAGTGGGAGCAACTTATGTCCATTGATAGATGAATGGATAAACAAAACGTGAAATATTATTCAGCCTTAAGAAGGAAGCTAAGATTCGGAAACAGCCCAAGTGCCCACGAAAAGATGAGTGAATAAAAAAGCTGCAGTACCTTTACACAATGGAATACTATGCAGCTGTAAAAAGGAAGGATTTCTTAACCTTTGTGACAGCATGGATGGACCTGGAGATTATCATACTGAGCGAAATAAGCCAGTCAGAGAAAGACAAGTATCACATGACCTCATTTATAAGGGGAATCTAATACATAATAAACTGAGGAACAAAATAGGTTCAGAGGCATGGAGGCATGGAATAGACTGACATATCTCAGAGGGGAAGAGGAGAGGCAAGAAAGAAGGGGAGGCAAGAAGAGATTAACCAAAGAACTTATATACATACTGCATCCTCTTGCATTCCGGGACCCCTGGGGGATATCTGACTGCTGGCTTAGGGCCAATCCCCGGGGGGTTCGGCCTAAGCTGGCAGTCAGACATCCCTCTTGCAGTCTGGGGCTCTCGCAGTCTGGGACCCCTTCACTCCTCTGCCTGCAGCGGAGGTGGGAGAGGCTCCTGCCACTGCCATTGCGCTCACCAGCCGTGAGCCCGGCTTCTGGCTGAGCAGCGCTCCGCCTATGGGAGCGCACTAACCACCGGGGGGCAGCTCCTGCATTGAGTGTCTGCCCCTGGTGGTCAGTGTGCGTCATAGTGACCAATGGTTCCACTATTCAGTCGATTTGCATATTAGGGTTTTATTATATAGGACTAGAGGCCTGGTGCATGAAATTTGTGCACCTGTGGGGCCCCACCCTCCCAGCCCCCCAATATTCATGTATTTATGTATATGTGTGTATGTATGCATATTTTTGTTATTGTTGTTAATCCTCATCTGAGTACATTTTTCATTGATTTTTAGAGTAGAAGGGAAGGCGAGAGGCAGAGAGAGAAACATGGATGTGAGAAAGACACATCAATTGGTTGCCTCCTGCACATGCCCCGACTGGATGAGGCGGAAACAGCGCTACCGACAGGGCCGACTGCTGACATTGAGCGTATGGTGATTTTCTGTTTCTGCTTCCACTTCTGGTAGAGGTCCTCCTGGTAGGAGCTGCCGATGTAGCTGGGCACCTCGGGGCTGGGCCAGCCATGCCCTCCTGCCCCTCCTGCCCCTCCTGCCAGCCCTACTGGAAGCTGGCAATGGCCTTGCAGTCCTCTGCTGCTTGGCGGCGTCACCTGGCTGCTCAGGTCCTGGCAGGAGGCGTTGATCTCTAAGATGGTCACCCGCGAGTGGTACTGCTTGATACTGTCCACCAGCCTCAACTGCTGCAGCTCCTCCTCCTCGAAGCTGGAGCTGAAGAGGGGGTGCAGGCCCAGTCCCTCGAGGTCCAGCTCCTTGGCCCCCTCTGGCAAGGACGCAGGCCACGAGCGCACATACTGCTGCTGGGTGTTGTGGGACACACAGCTCAGGCCCCGCAGCTCCAGCGACACCTCCAGGGTGTTCCGCAGGCTGCAGTCCTCATCGTCCACCACGCTCTGTGTCACCCGGCCCAGCATGCCACCCAGCCGACTGCACCTGAGGGCTCCTCGTGGGGGCGGGCGAGGGTGAGGGCACGGCCCAGGAACAGGTGCAGGTCCAGCAGGTAGGGGACCTCATCTGGGGCCACCAAGGAGTAGGCTGTGCCACTTCGGCCAGCCCGGGCCACACGACCCACCCCACCTGGTGCAGGAAGACCTTGCCCTTGGCCGGTAAGCTGAAGTTGATGACATTGTCCAGTAGCGGGATGTCCAGGCCCCCGCCGCCAGGTCAGTCATGATGAGGGTGGGGCACTTGCCGGGGGTGAACTTGGCCAGGTTGATCTTGTGGGCTGTTTGGTCCAGAGCGCTGTAGATGTGGGCCTAGCTCACCCACTGGAGCAGCCTCGGCCCTGCAACACCAAGGGAGGAAGTGGGGGGTAATCAGGAGCGGGGCCGGCCTGGGGGGATGGGTCACCAGCTGTTGGGGGGCCAATTGGGGCCAGATTGGGCTCTGCACCCAAGGGTCTTGGGTTGGATTCCCAGTGAAGGGCACGTGCTGTGGTTGCAGGTTCGATCCCTGGCCCTGGTCAGAACAATTTCGGGAGGCAACCAATGGATGTGTTTTCTCTTACATTGATGCTTCTCTCTCTCCCTCTCTCGCCCCTCCCCCCTCTCCACTCTCAAAAAATCAATGGAAAAAGTATCCTCAGATGAGGATTAACAATAACAGCAACAAAAGAGTTCTGGAGATTACAGTACAATGTAAATGTACTTAACACTGCTGAGCTGTACACTTAAAAATGACTAAGATGGTAATTTTGTGTTATGTATATTTTACCAAAATTAAAAATAAAAATAAAAAAGATGTGTATCTAGAAAATATGAAGAATTCTCAAAAGTATATTTCAGTGAGAAAACAAGCAACTCAATTAAGATTGGGAAATAGTTTTGAACAGGTAACTTCCCCAAAGAAGATATATAGATGGCAAACACATGAAAACACACTCAACATCATTAGTCTTTGAGGAAATGCATATTAGAACAATGATAAGATACCACTACTAGAATGTCTAAAATTAAAAAGACTGACCATACTAAGTGTTGATAAAGATATGTTACAACGGAAACTCTCATACACTTCTGGTATGGGTATAAAGCGATAGAAGCATTTTAGAAAATGGTTTAGCTACTTTTCAAAAATTTTAAATACATCCAGCCATTCAACTCCAAGAGAAATGAAAGCCTGTATCCATGTAAAGACTTGTGCACAAATATTCATAGCAGCTTTATTGTAATAACCCCAAACTGGAAACAATCCAAGTGTGCAAAGGACAAACTATGGTCCCTCTGAACGATGGGATCTGCACAGCAATAAAAAGGAATGATGCGTCACAACACGCACTGATCGCAAAATAATTATGCTGAGTAAGAGGAGACAGATAAAAGCAAGTACGCAGTGTGCGTTTCCCTTTATGTACAATTAATTCTTTAAAAAAAATCCCATTGTATCCAGGTTGGTAAGATTTCATATTTACTTATTTATTTATTTTTAATATATATATATATATTTTTAAAAAATATATTTTATTGATTTTTTACAGAGAGGAAGGGAGAGAGAGAGTTAGAAACATTGATGAGAGAGAAACGTCAATCAGCTGCCTCCTGCACATCTCCCACTGGGGATTGTGCCCGCAACCCAGGTACATGCCCCTGACCGGAACCGAACCCGGGACCCTTCAGTCCGCAGGCCGACGCTCTATCCACTGAGCCAAACCGGTTTCGGCTAATATATATATATTTTTTATTGATTTCAGAGAGGGAGAGGGAGAGTTAGAAACCTCAGGGATGAGTATCATTGATTGGCTGCCTCCTGCACGCCCTCTACTGGGGATCGAGCCTGCAACCTGGGCATGTGCCCTTTGACCAGATGAAACCCGGGATCCTCAGGCTGATGCTCTATCCACTGAGCCAAACCGGCTAGGGCTCTATTGTTCTTTTACAGTACATTTCATGTTCATGCAACCCAAAAGCCACAGAAACACTGAATTGTAGTCCCGTTTTCCACCCAATATTTCTTGAAGCATCTGCTCCGTGCGATCGATTACTGCTGTAGGGGTGGAAGATTTCGTAGTGAAATTACCCGTATAGTTCAGCAGGGAGAGTACATTCCTGGAACAAGGACACAATCGTTTATTGCGGATGAGGACCGTGTAAGGAGGGAGACGGTGACAGGTATATGGCGTAGATGGAAACGGAGGCCCAGGGAAGCGCCGGGAAGAACCTTAGGGCACACGGTCGGCGCCCTCAACCTTGGCCACGGGATCCGCGGGCTGGATAGGGGTGGGGCGTGGCCTAGGGGAGGGGGCGTGGCCACCGGGAAAGGGGGCGGCACGTGAACGGGGGCGGAGCGGCACGGAACACGCACGCGGGCGGCTGCGTTTCCGGCCGGAGGCCTATGCTGAGCGCCCCGCGTCCTGGGGGCGGCGGAGGCGGCGGGGGGATCCGGAAGTCAACACCATGTCGAGTCTGCACAAGAGCCGGTAAGGGGCCGCGGGCCCACCCGGCCGGGCCACCCCTGGCCAGGCCACCACTCCTGCCCCGCGGAGGGCGCGCGGATGCGGCCGGGCACCCGCAGTCCCCGGGGAGGAGGGGGTTCGGGCGCCCACCTCCGAGCCTCATCGCCTGTGGACCTTGAACCGGCCACGGAGGGAAGGGCACTGCTTCGTGCCCCCCCCGGGGGGGCACCGCTTGGCTGTCCTCCCCGCCGCTGGGGATTCCTTTCTTCCCCCTGGGGTCTTCCTCATTTCAGGGGCCTCCCGTGCCCCAGTTTCCCTCAGGGCCCCTCCCCCC